>NC_059214.1:29942758-30242758 GCF_020615455.1 Coregonus clupeaformis
TTGAATTGAGAGAGAGGTTAAGGAGGGAGAGAGAGAAAGAGAGAGAGGTTAAGGAGGGAGAGAGAGAGAGAGAGGGGGGATACGGCGGGAGAGAGAGAAAGAGAGAGAGAGGTTAAGGAGGGAGAGAGAGAGAGGGGGATACGGCGGGAGAGAGAGAAAGAGAGAGAGAGGTTAAGGAGGGAGAGAAAGAGAGAGAGAGAGGTTAAGGAGGGAGAGAGAGAAAGAGAGAGAGGTTAAGGAGGGATAGAGAGAGAGGTTAAGGAGGGAGGGAGAGAGAGAAAGAAAGAGAGAGAGAGGTTAAGGAGGGACAGAGAGAAAGAGAGAGAGGTTAAGGAGGGATAGAGAGAAAGAGAGAGGTTAAGGAGGGAGAGAGAGGTTAAGGAGGGAGGGAGAGAGGGAGAGAGAGAAAGAAAGAGAGAGAGAGGTTAAGGAGGGAGAGAGAGCGAGAGTTCCTGCACCTCTGTGTGTTTTGGTTTCTACACTAAACCTCCGTAACCATGGCTGTCAGTCTGACATTGTGTTGGTGGCAGGCAGGCACTGGTGCGATCCCCTAATCTTCCCTGCTGACAGACAGGTTCAGAGACACAGGATGTGTTTTATTACCCTGTTTCTGTGCCAACAGACTGGCTGTCAAACCTGGCACATGTTCTGTGAGACATTGCACTGTTCTGAATTGTATGGTACTGTACATGCATGTAAACACACGCACAATGCACATACAGTACATGGAGACACACACACACACACACACATACATACACATACACATACACATACACATACACATACTGCCTGACAGACAAATAAACAGACACAGCACATACTCTCAGTCAAACACGTGTGACTTGCATAAAAGAGTTGGCAGTGCCAAACCAGAAGACAAGCACCGCCTGTCTTCACTTTCATTGGTGTTTTGTGCTCCTTGGGAAAAAACAATTACATCTATTTTCATGTCAACATAGACAATTTGAATTTGAATGGGCATTGAATCAGTGCTGGGTGTGAAGGAGCCCAAGAACAGGGAGCAGCCCTGGGTGACACTGACAGACAATTCTCCATTGTTTGTTATTCTGACCTCAGCCTTTAGCCATCAGTCTATCTCCCCTCCCATCTCCTCTACCTCTCCATCTCCTCCCCTCTCCTCTCCCTGGTCTCTCTCACCTCCAGGCATAAACGGGAGGAGGTTGAGATAAGGGAATAGACGACACGGAGAGGGGAGATGAGTGATTGAAGAGCTGACTGGCTATAGAGGAGTTCTATGAGAAATCACCCAGAGGTGGAGAAGAGTAACATGTGGAATTTGGAGATAGAGGGTAATCTGTTAAGAGTGAACTAGGCAGGGGTGGCGGAGAGAGGGGGGTGTTGGGGATTTGCAATCATTTGCTCGCTGCTTTCCTCCTTTTTTAAATATGTCTGGAGGGCGCCGCAAACCCCACCTCCTACCACCTGAGCCCCTCCCCTATCCTCTCCCCCCGACCTGTGTGAGCAGATCTTCCACCTGACAGAATGCTGAGCTGAGAGGGACAGACAGAGCTAGTCTGGACAGGGCTGCACACTGCCTGACTCACCCTCCCACGGTGGGGCTACTCTGGACGGGATACCGTGCATGGAGCCAGGAGACAGCCAGGCAAGCCAAAGAGTGGAGCCATGCTCTCTCCATCTACTAATGGAGGACTCTGAGTAATAGGGCTCAGCTTCAGATATCCTCTCTATCTGCTTGCTACCAGGACCTGAGGCAGCACACACACACAGACACTTGTTGGTGTGAATGTGTGGGTAGGGAACACCTGAGAGAGAGGGCGGGAGAGAGGTGATAGATGAGAAAGAGAAGAAGAAGAAGAAGAAGAAGAAGAAGAAGAAGAAGAAGAAGAAGAAGAAGAAGAAGAAGAAGAAGAAGAGAGGAGGAAGGAATTCCTGAAATCAAGTTAGACAGACTAAATCTCAAACTCGCTGAATCTCAACTTACCTGTGACTGAACCTATGTCTACACACACAGAAACTCAGAGATATGCCCAGGGGCGATGCCACTGGTACAAAATAAGTTTGACATGGAGCTCTTACTGGGAGACGGCAATCCTGAAGAACCCGAGAGGGACAGGTCTGGGAGCTGTGTAGAGTTCTACCAGATGAAAGTGAGTCAAAAACCACACTACCTTATCTTGCCTAACTAATGTTTTGTCTTTTCTACCCTCTGGGCAAACTCGTTAATGTTTTGTACTAGGGTATAATTCAATACCGATGGCAGGGGCCTTGACAATGTGGGCTCAGGCATGTGTTTGTTTTTAGATTAAGCGTGAGCAGGGGCAGACTGGCCATCTGACATTTCAGGCAAATGCCAGATGGGCTGGTCCATTTTGAGCTTAGTGGGCCTGTCTATCTAGATTTTGTTTTGTGCAAAATTATCATTATCAGGTTAATAATGGGGGCCTCAAGGAATAAAATGGGCCAGTGTGGAGGCCTCAAGGAAAATAATTGGCTGTTGTGGGGGCCTCAACGGAAAAAATTGTCTGCGTGTTAGAAATGCCAGACTCGATTTCTGGTCCCAGTCCACCCCTGTGAGTGAGTGAGCGACACCTGTTGATCCAGTCTTGCTCACTAGCTGTGGAATTTGTAGTTTTCCTTTTGGGTTAACATAGTTATCGTGTGAAGTACGTTGTACATTTCGAATAGATAGCATTGGCTATCTTCTACCTCTAAAGATTCTCAACTGAAATCTCTAAAATTGTCAAATAATCTCAGATATATTTTTTTCAATATAGAGACTTGATCATTCATAACATCATGTCAGTCTCAATGAATATTCGGACATATCTCTTTGCCATACACTGTAATATGTGGGTTAGTGTTCCTTGTGATAATACGTAACCTTGTAATATACACAGAGTGGACAAATGATTAGGAACACCTTCCTAATATTGAGTTGCACCCCCGTTTGTCCTCAGAAGAGCCTCAATTCGTTGAGGCATGGACTCTACAAGGGATGCTGGCCCATGTTGACGCCAATACTTCCCACAGTTGTTTCAAGTTGGCTGGATGTCCTTTGGGTGGTGGACTATTCTTGATACGGGAAACTGTTGAGCGTGAAAAACCCTGCAGCGGTGCAATTCTTGACACACTCAAACCATACCCCGTTCAAAGGCACTTAAATATTTTGTCTTGCCCATTCACCACCTTCTGAATGGCACACATACACAATCCATGTCTCAACTGTCTCAAGGCTTAAAAACTCTTCTTTAACCTGCCTCCTCCCCTTCATCTACACTGATTAAAGTGGATTTAACAGGTGACATCAATAATGGATCATAGCTTTCACCTGGATTCACCTGGTCAGTCTATGTCATGGAAAGAGAAGGTGTTCCTAATGTTTTGTACACTCAGTGTATATGACTATATGTATGTGACCTATGTGACCGATCTGGCGCCGGTACAGACATTTTCCCAGAGTCCCATGACTGTGACTGTTTTTCTGATGGTAGTTCACAGGGTTACGGTAGAGCATCAGGTGCCTTCACATGAGCATGGTAACAGCAAGTTAGGAGAGTGTGTGTGTGCATGCATTTGTGTGGGTGTGTGTGTGTATGAATGTGTGTGTGTGTCTGTCACATGTGCTTGGTATAGCAGTGAGGAGAACCAGGTGGAATGCTGGTAATGAAACACGAGAGACCTATAAGGTCTATGATTTTAAAAAATGCGGTCTAAGTTTTTGTTTGGATTAGCTATATATTGACACCATATGAGTTATTACAGTATAATAGTGATCAGGAGAGTTTGGGGGCGTGAAGCAGGAATGTGCTATAGGCAGGGGTTGGAACCAAAATTATTTTCCAATCGTTTAGTTCTGAACAGAAGTACTATACCTAACAACCTTGTGTGTGCAGAGCAGCACCAGAATTAAAACACGTCTTACCTTTTTGTAGTTAACAAATCCAAAGTGAACGTGATTACTAGGCCTATTGTATCCTTACCTAGCATTCAAAAATCCATTATTCTCTAGCTAATTGTGATGAGTGTGATAGAAGGAGTCAGGCGCAGGAGGGTAATCACCGAATGCAGAGTTTATTCCGTCATACACAAATAGCGCTGGATAGCGACAAACGAAACAGGCACAGGGGAAAATCTACCCTGGCAATACAAGGTAACGGTAGCTCCAACAATAACAGGCACAGGGGAAATATCTACCCCGGCAATAACAATGTACAAGTAGCTCCACCGAGCTACACTACTCTCACGAATAAACAATCACCCACAAGGACAAGGGGGGTAGAGGGAACACTTATACACGGACTAATGAGGGGATAAGAACCAGGTGTGTGTAATTAACAAGACAAGACAAATGGAATGATGATATATGGAGCGGCAGTGGCTCTGTCGTAGCCGGCCGCGACCGGGAGACCCATGGGGTGGCGCACAATTGGCCCAGTGTCGTCCAGGGTAGGGGAGGGAATGGCAGGCAGGGATGTAGCTCAGTGGGTTCGATTCCCACGGGGGGGCCAGTATAAAAATAAATAAATAAATAAATAATAATAATAATAATAATAATAATGTATGCACTCACTAACTGTAAGTCGCTCTGGATAAGAGCGTCTGCTAAATGACTTAAAATGTAAAAAATGTAAAATGTAGTAAGCCGGTGACGACGAACGCCGAAGCCTGCCCGAACAAGGATGGGAGGCAGCCTCGGCGGAAGTTGTGACAGTACCCCCCCTTGACGCACAGCTCCAGCAGCGCGCCGACCCTGGCCTCGGGGACGGCCAGGAGGACGCGGAGCAGGGCGAGCCGGATGGCGACGGTGGAAATCCCACAACAGGGAGGGATCGAGGATATCCCTCACCGGGACCCAGCACCGTTCCTCCGGACCGTACCCCTCCCACTCCATGAGGTACTGAAGGCCCCTCACCCGACGCCTCGAATCCAGGATGGAACGGACAGAGTACGCCGGGGCCCCCTCGATGTCCAGAGGAGGTGGAAGAACCTCCCGCACCTCAGACTCCTGGAGCGGACCAACCACCACCGGCCTGAGGAGAGACACATTAAACAAGGGGTTCATACGGTAATCAGGGGGAAGTAATAACCTATAAGTGACCTCGTTGATTCTCCTCAGGACTTTGAACGGCCCTACAAACCGCGGGCTCAGCTTCCGGCAGGGCAGGCGGAGAGGCAGATTCCGGGTCGAGAGCCAGACCCGATCCCCCGGTACGAAGACCGGGGCCTCACTGCGGTGGCGGTCAGCGTTGGCCTTCTGACGATGCACGGCATGCTGGAGGTGAACGTGGGCAGCGTCCCACGTCTCCTCCGCACTCAGAAACCAGTCATCCACCGCAGGAGCCTCGGTCTGGCTCTGGTGCCACGGTGCCAGAACCGGTTGGTAACCTAAAACACATTGGAATGGCGTTAGGTTAGTAGAGGAGTGGCGGAGAGAGTTCTGGGCATATTCTGCCCATGGCAAGAACACCGACCACTCCCCCGGCCGGTCCTGGCAGTAGGACCGCAGGAACCTACCCACATCTTGATTTACCCGTTCCACCTGCCCATTTGACTCGGGGGCGGAACCCAGAGGTCAGGCTGACCGAGACCCCCAGACGTTCCATGAATGCCTTCCAGACCTTGGACGTGAACTGGGGACCTCAGTCGGACACTATATCCTCTGGTACCCCGTAGTGCCGTAAGACGTGAGTAAACAGGGCCTCCACAGTTTGCAGGGCCGTGGGGAGACCGGGCAGAGGAAGGAGGCGGCAGGACTTTGAAAAGCGGTCCACAATGACCAGGATGGTGGTGTTACCTTGGGAGAGGGGAAGATCAGTCAAAAAATCAACACATAGGTGAGACCATGGTCGTTGTGGAACTGGTAAAGGTTGTAACTTACCCGCTCGGAGGTGCCTAGGTGCCCGGAGGATTGCGAGGATTCAGCCTCCTCGCTGCCCGGATGTACTCCAGATTACGGTGGTCCGTCCAGACGAGGAAAGGGTGTTTCGCCCCTTCGAGCCAATGTTCCACACGGTCAAAGCTCTGACAACAGCCAACAGCTCCCGATCACCAACGTCGTAGTTCTGCTCTGCCGGGCTGAGCTTCTTTGAGAAGAAGGCACAGGGGCGGAGCTTGGGTGGCGTGCCCGAGTGTTGAGACAGGACAGCGCCTATCCCTACCTTGGACGCATCCACTTCCACTACGAACGGTAGTGATGGATCGGGCTGGGCCAGTACCGGGGCTGAGGTCAACAGACCCCGCAGTTTGCTGAAGGTCAGGTCAGCCTCAGCAGACCAGCGGAGCCGGGACGGCCCACCCTTCAACAGGGATGTAATGGGAGCTGCGACCTTGCCAAAGCCCCGGATAAACCTCCGATAGTAGTTGGCGAAGCCAAGGAAGCGCTGCACCTCCTTAACCGTGGTTGGAGTCAACCAATTACACACGGCTGAAATGCGATCTCCCTCCATCTCCACACCTGAGGTGGTAATGCGGTATCCGAGGAAGGAGATGGACTGCTGGAAAAACATACACTTCTCTGCCTTGGCATAAAGTTCATTTTCCAACAGTCGGGCCAGCACTTTGCGAACCAGGGACACATGCTCGGCACGCGCGTAGCAAAATACACCAGGATGTCATCGATGTAGGCCACCACACCGCGACCAAGCATGTCCCGAAACACCTCGTTCACAAAGGACTGGAAGATGGATGGAGCATTCATCAAACCATAGGGCATCACCAGGTATTCATAATGCCCCGTGGTTGTGCTGAATGCTGTCTTCCACTCATCCCCCTCCCAAACACGCACCAGGTTGTATACACTCCTGAGATCTAATTTGGTGAAGAAGCGTGCCCCATGCATTGGCTCAATCACTGAAGGAATGAGGGGGAGAGGATAACTAAATCTTATAGTCTCCTTGTTCAGTGATCGATAATCAATGCACGGGCGCAGACCGCCGTCTTTCTTCTTCACAAAGAAGAAACTCGAGGAGGCGGGTGAAGTGGAGGGATGTATATACCCCTGGCCCAGGGACTCGGTGACGTATGTTTCCATAGCCTCCGTTTCAGCCTGCGACAGGGGGTACACATTACTCCTGGGAGGTACAGCGTCTACCCGAAGGTTTATCGCGCAATCCCCCGCCCGATGAGGTGGTAATTTAGTCGCCTGTGTCTTAGAAAATGCGTGCTCCAGATCATGGTATTCGGGGGGAATGCGCACGGTGGAGGTACCGTCTGGACTTTCCACCGTGGTTGCGCCAACGGAAACACCTAGACACCTACCCTGACACTCTCGCGACCACCCTGTGAGAACCCTCTGCGGCCATGAGAAGGTGGGGTTGTGGAGTGCTAGCCAATGGATACCTAATACCCCAGGGAAAGCAGGAGACTCAATAATCGAAAAAGTAACCTGCTCACAATGAGTCTCCTGGGTGATCATGGTGACTGGTACAGTGACTTCCTTTACAAACCCGGACCCTAATGGTCGATTATTAAGTGCTCTGATGGGGAGTGGAATGGATAGGGGAACCAATGAAATGCCTTGAAGGCGTGAAAATGCCCTGTCCATAAAGTTCCCAGCTGCGCCTGAATCGGCTAGCGCCTTACACTAGCATGTGATCGGGAAAGTGGATAGGTAGGGTACAGTGCACAGCAGAGGGCTCTGAACGAGTGTGGGTGTTCGATACCTGGGGTGATGCGAGAGTGCCCTGCCTGCTGCCTCTAGGCCCAAAAGTGCGTTGACTACGACGTGTGGTTTACTGTCCCTTCGTGCCACCAGAGTGGCACTGTCGCTGTCGTCCTCCGCTCTCTCGGACGGCGGCTCCACCCAGCTCCATCGTCCGGGGTGGAAACGGGCAGACCCCTACCAGGACATCCTCTGGCTGCCAGCAGGATGTCCAAACGGATGGCCATGTCCACCAGTTTCGTGAAAGACAACATGGTGTCCCGGCAGGCTAGCTCCCGTCGGACGTCCTCCGGCAGATGGCACCGGAAATGGTAGATCAGGGCCTGCTCATTCCACCCGAAACTCCAACGCGAAGTCCTGCGCGGTCCTCGTCCCCTGCCTCAGGTGGACCAGCCGCTCGCCCGCCTCTAGACCCTCGGGCGGGTGATCGAAGACCGCCCGAAAGAGGCGAGCGAACTCCCCGTAGTCCCCCAATGCGGCTCCTCCTTCGTTCCAAACCGCGTTGGCCCACTCCAGGGCTTTCCCCGAGAGGCAGGAAATGAGAACGGACACCTTCTCCCGCTCCGATGGCGCCGGCCTGATGCTGGAGAAGTAAAGCTCCAGTTGGAGGAGGAATCCTTGGCAGAGCGCCGCCGTCCCGTCGAACGCCTGTGGTCGGGATATCTGGATCCCTCCAGGTTTTGGGGTGTAGGTGGCTGGATCCGGTTGGCCAGCTGGTCTCGACAGATCAGGTCCTCTCCTCTCCAGGCGTTGGACGACCTGAAGAACCCGATCCATCGCTTCCCACAAGCTGGACAGCATCGTGGAATACTCCTGGACCCGTGCCACGACTCCAGGCATGCGCTCTTCTCCCCCTGACTCCATAGCGGGTGGGTGATTCTGTGCTGAGTGTGATAGAAGGAGTCAGGCAGAGAGTTTATTCCGTCGTACACAAATAGCGCTGGATAGCGACAAACGAAACAGGCACAGGGGAAAATCTACCCTGGCAATACAAGGTAACGGTAGCTCCAACAATAACAGGCACAGGGGAAATATCTACCCCAGCAATAACAATGTACGAGTAGCTCCACCGAGCTACACTACTCTCACGAATAAACAATCACCCACAAGGACAAGGGGGGTATAGGGAACACTTATACACGGACTAATGAGGGGATAAGAACCAGGTGTGTGTAATTAACAAGACAAGACAAATGGAATGATGATATATGGAGCGGCAGTGGCTAGTAAGCTGGTGACGATGAACACCGAAGCCTGCCCGAACAAGGAGGGGAGGCAGCCTCGGTGGAAGTCGTGACACTAATTAAAAATGTCTCTACCTATCTTCTGAATTCCGATTGTAACGTCACTACAGTAGCCTATGCTTCGGATGGGGGAGGGGCAGATAGCCTAAACACTCACATGCACAGGCAAAGATTTCTATCTTACAGGCAGTAAATAAATATTTACTATAAAGTAAATGTAAGTGTGGATTGCATGTGTTAATGCATGTGCTTTGACTCTATAGGGTGAGCTAGGTACTGTAGGTTGGTGAAGGGGGAATGTGGGTCGTTTTTGTGTACATAGAGGGAGTGATATGATCAGGTTTCAAATCAAATCAAATTGTATTTGTCACATGCGCCGAATACAACAGGTGTAGACCTTACAGTGAAATGCTTACTTACAAGCCCTTAACCAACAATGCAGTTTTAAGAAAAATAAGTGTTAAAGTATTTACTAAAATAAACTGAAGTAAAAAAGAGATAAGTAAAAAAGAAAAAAACAATAAAAGAAAAGAAAATAACAGTAGGGATGTCACGGTATACTACGCCAGAACCCAGAAGCAGACCAGGACAAGGTACTTAGAGGAAAAGGTGAGTGTTTATTAATTGACTCCCGAGTGAGGCTGAATAATCCAGGGACAGAGCGGGTGGCGTGGATGGGTTGTTGAGGGTGCAGTGGTAGGTCCAGACATGGCTCGGCAGCCGCCGACCATCAGGCAGAGGTTGGGTGAAGGTTCCGGGTGAGAGACTGCAGACAGAACAAAACGGAGGTGAGTACACAGCAATTCAACAAGGTGCAAAACAACAAAAACTAACGCTAGAACTCAAGGCTGATACGCTGACAAACATACTGTTCATGGCTAACGATCCGGCAGGAACTGGATGTTTGGCCAGAGCCTAAGAAGGGTGATGATCAGGACCAGGTGTGCAGATTGCTGATGGGATGCAGGTGCGGAAAACAAGAGAGCTCCCCGGAGCGTTCCCGAACCCTCGGGAAACTGGAGATCACGAACAGGAAAAACTAGTCACCAGACAGGACCCGACTCAGACTGCCGGGATCGTTACAAGGGAGGCTATATACAGGGGGTACCGGTACAGAGTCAATGTGCGGGGGCACAGGTTAGTCGAGGTAATTGAGGTAATATGTACATGTAGGTAGAGGTAAAGTGACTATGCATAGATAATAAACAGAGAGTAGCAGCAGTGTGAAAGAGGGGGGGGGGGGGACAATGCAAATAGTGCGGGTAGCCATTTGATTAGTTGTTCAGGAGTCTTATGGCTTGGGGGTAGAAGCTGTTAAGAAGCCTTTTGGACCTAGACTTGGCGCTCCGTTATCGCTTGCTGTGCGGTAGCAGAGAGTACAGTCTATGACTAGGGTGGCTGGAGTCTTTGGCAATTTTTAGGGCCTTCCTCTGACACCGCCTGGTATAGAGGTCCTAGATGGCAGGAAGCTTGGCCCCAGTGATGTACTGGGCCGTACGCACTACCCTCTGTAGTGCCTTGCGGTCGGAGGCCGAGCAGTTGCCATACCAGGCGGTGATGCAACCAGTCAGGATGCGCTCTATGGTGCAGCTGTAGAACCTTTTGAGGATCTGAGGACCCATGCCAAATCTTTTCAGTCTCCTGAGGGGGAATAGGCTTTGTCGTGCCCTCTTCACGACTGTCTTGGTGTGTTTGGACCATGATAATGTTGTGTCCCCCCCATCCCCATTATCTCACACACACATACACGTGTGCACACATACACTGAAAGCAGAGTGTATTGAGATTGAGAGGTGGGGGTCCAATTGATGCCTAATCAACATGTGGCTAACACTGATAGGCCTACTGTAACAAATATTTCTTAATGTATGGTCATTTTGTATCTTATCTTGTATGGTCATTTTGCACACCTGTTCTCAGAATCACACCTATTGCCAGAAATGTACTTATGGAAGTAATGTTCTGTAGGTGCTAACAACAACCCTCAAATCGATCTGTCTCTGAAAGCTGAGGTGGTCGGATCAGATCTTAGACGTCGGGGTGGCGTGCAAGGTATTAAACCAAAGAAGAAGGATTATGTCTCAATGACCACATGTTTTCAGGTCAGAGAGGAGGGGAATGATGGAGGAATGGAGGGATAATAGAGTTTATAATGAGATGGGCTCAGACAGCCCCAGGAGCCCTTTTGACAACTTTTGGACAGAAACTTTGAGGACTCTGAGGAGAGGGAGTAGAAGGAGAGAAGGACAAGAGGCCGGAGAGGGGAGGAGCTCCCTCTACTGTTCACCTTTGTTGCAAACAGCCCCCCCCAATTAGATGAAGGAGAATTAGCCGACCCCCCAGAAGGAGCGCGTGGTCAGGGAGGATTAAGGAGGGTGGGGGGTTTGTAGGGGGTAGGGGTTAACAGGGTTTGTTTTGGTCACAGATGTCCTGAGAAGACAACATGAATCAACATGGCTACCTGTTGAGACACAAGCCACTAGAGAAATGGTGAAATAACTAAAAAGACTATGCTCCAGGCCGTCATTCACTATCTAGTAAATTCTAGATCCTTCATTATTTTTTTGCAACATGATCTAGAGATCAGATTGAACAATTAGACACTGAAGTATGAGGAAGCAAGGTAGGATGTTTGTCTCTGTGGTTTGGATTCCATAACTCGCACAGTTCTGTCTTCTATATCTGTTTCTCTAGAAGTACTCTGGAAGTACTACTTATTTCCACATCGTAGTTGGAATGTTGTGAGCCAAGCTGCTTCAAGATGGCCAATTAGATTGGCTGGTTTGAGTTGGGCTCTCTGGGCTGCTCTGCCTCCTAAGCCATCCGTGAAGCAATTAGGTCATTAGGTTGGTTGGGCCACGGTGGTTTCTGCACCAGGGACTCCTGGCTAGGAATACTGTAGTAAAAACACAATGTTTTATTTGTTCATATTTTTCTGTTTGAAGCCTTCACCCTCTTGCTGTGTGAAACTTCCCTGCATGCATAGAAGGCTGTCCATTCACAGTGTCTGAAAAAAACATAAACAGGATAATTGACTTTCATGTGGACTTTTGCAGAATTCAGAACGAGAGAGCAGAGAACAGAGAAATAACGTTTTCCTTCAAGCACTGAACGAAGCATTGGAGCATCTGATTCATCCAGTGGGCTGTTCTATTCTGGGATGTGGCAGATGAAGGATGACCGACAGGACAGCTGGAAGGAGAAAATAGAGAGATTTTATTGAACACAGGGACATTTTCCGAGAGGGAGGGTAAATCTTGTTTCAGAGTCTGAAGCCAGCCAGAGAGAAGAGAACTAGTGGTTTCCAATTCCTTCAACGGTTTAATGATGAATGAATTTGAACCATACTGCTGATAGTTTAATGTTTGCTTACTTGCATGCTAAAATGAATAACTGCGCTGTAATTAATATTTGCTTTCAATGCATGTAAATGCAGTGTGAGTTGTATCAAGGTGTGTTGTGTCATGGTGTTAGTTTAATCTCTGAACGCTAACAGATATTGGATCTTAATTTGAGCAAATGTTTCTACAGCAGGAAAATAATCCTGCAGCTACAGGAAATGTTAATGATTATGTGGATTATAATGAATGCACATTATTGTAAGGGAAAATCAAGTCTGAAATTTCAAGGTGGAAATTACATATGTCTCAAGCCTTTTAAACCTCAAATACACTACAAGTTTTCTCCTGCAAAAGGGTGATCAAATTAAGATACTATGTCTGTTACAGAACACAGTGTTTCGATTTGAGAGATAACCCCTGTAGCATGCAGTGGTTTAATATCTTTTGGTTTTCGATTTCTTGTTACTTGTCTGATTGGCACTGCAGATACACCCTGTGGCCAATTATTGTGCTGACAGGCAGATTGAAAACGTACATATATCATATGTGGTCAGGGCAGAAGCACAGTCAGTGTCTGTCTCTGGGGAGAATTGGTGCAAAAAGCAAACCCTTGTCCTTCATCTGTCAGACACAAGATAACACACACCAAAGAGAGAGAGAACAGCATTTATTTGGTTCATTTCTCCTCTCTCATCTCATCTCCCTCCCTTTCTCTCTCTTCTCTTTTAATTTCTACTGAATGTTGTGAGAGGTAGGTGGTATAAATAACTTCATAAACTCCCTCCTCTACAATGAGGTTTGTGTCTCTTGTCTCCTATATGTTCACTTTTATCTGATAGGAATTTGAGCACTGTGAAGTTTATCTACCGGCTGCATTTTCACTTTATCATCAATACATGAGAACAGAGAGCAGATAGTGGCTTTCCACAAGTCTGGCTCATCTGTTGATAGGGAGGAGGGAGGCAGAGAGAGATGGATGAGAGGGAGGGAGGGAGGGAAGAGAGAGACGGATGAGAGGGAGGGAGGGAAGAGATGATAGAGAGAAACAGAGGGGCCTCCCCCTGATTATTAGAGAGATTTTTAGCAGGTGAAGGTTAGTTATGTGATTCCATTATTTCTCTTTAGGACCAGTTTTCCTGCTATGGCAAAAAAAAAAATCATTAAATATTAATGTTTAGAACTTCTCCCTGTGTGTGTGTGCGTGCAAGTGTGAGCGTTAGTGTGTTTTTGGCATGAGGCCCACTAATAAATACACTGAGTGTACAAAACATTAGGAACACCAGCTTTTTCCATGACATAGACTGACCAGATGAATACAGGTGAAACCTATGATCCCTTATTGATGTCACTTCTTAAATCCACTTCATTCAGTGTAGATGAAGGGGAGGAGATGGCTTAAAGAAGGATTTTTAAGCCTTGAGACAATTGAGACATGGATTGTGTATGTGTGCCATTCAGAGGGTGAATGGGCAAGACAAAATATTTAAGTGCCTTTGAACAGGGTATGGTAGTAGGTGCCAGGCGCACCGGTTTGAGTGTGTCAAGAACTGCAACGCTGCTGGGTTTTTCACACTCAACAGTTTCCTGTGTGAAGAATGGTCTACCACCCAAAGGACATCCAGCCAACGTGACACAACTGTGGGAAGCATTGGAGTCAACATGGGCCATCATTCCTGTGGAATACTTTCGACACCTTGTAGAGTCCATGCCCTGACGAAATTAGGCTGCTCTGATGGCAAAAGGGGGTGCAATTCAATAATAACTCATAAATATAACTGTCCATTAGTCCCTTGTGTGACCATCATCAAAGAGTCCCTCTGCTCACACCCCCCCTAAAATGAACCTGCAGCACCAAAGGGCACACACTCACACATTGTAAACATAAAGAAAGAGACATGCACATCTTGTATTCACATTCCAAAGGTGCTCTGAGTGAATCCATCTCAAATTCCCACTCTATATTTTCTAAACTGATTAACAAGGGATACCACCACCTCATAAGTTCTTCTCCTCTCCATTCCAAGTGAGTGGACACCAGTGGCGGCTCCTGAAAAAATTCTCAGGGGGGGCAATTTTTCTGATGATTTAGGTGACCTACACACATTTTAAAAAAGATATGTCCAGCAACAACATGAAGACAGGGGCAGCATATAAGTCAATACCAGAAGCATTTATTGACTGATCTCAAAAGTGTTGGCTTACCAGGGTTGGTGGAGCCCTCAGTTTCATCTTTGCCTCGCAAAGCTAACTCAAACACTCCGCAAAACTTCACACACTGGATTAGCCGGCTGAGGATGTGGCGGTTCTTGCTAATGTCGTAGTAAATATATTTGTTATAGTGAATATGGAATATGATATGTTGAGTAAAATGTTGTGCTAAGATCTATTTAGGTCAGGAGCTGGTTATAAGTTCTGTTCCTATCCAATAACAATGGACAAAAGGGTCCTATCTTGTCAGCCTTGTCAGTTTCAGTTCTCCAGTAAACTTGTGATTATCAACACTAACCTCATCGTTGTGGCGGCGGACAGCTAGCCTGTATCCCTCATCCAGTTGAGTGGGAATGTTCACTCTCCCCAAAGCAGACAATCTCAAACAGCTATCCATGTGGGTCTTTGACAGCTCATGTTTCTTAATCTTTCCTGAAAGATGGTGCATGTCCGTTACACACCAGTCGCTGTCCAAGCGGTGCTGTCTGCCGTGCCGCCTTCAGGGTGAAAGAGTAAGCAGGGGGTAGCAGAAGACTGCATTAGCTACATCGCAGCCTGCTAGCCAGGTTTTTCGTTCGTACCACTTTTGGAAAATCCTCGGGTGTAGGACTTCCCTTTAGTAGAAACCTGTTGGAATTATTAAATTTGGTCTGGGGAGGTCCTAATTGTTTCGTTGCCAATTTATCTTCATTTGTTCGGCCGACAAAAAGGAACTTCTTTCAAAGACACAATCGAGTTGCACTGAAGCCTAGCCATTTTGATAGTAGTAGTGAATTGATTGATGAGGCTACCCGCTCTTTTCTTAGTTACGTTCATGGTTATGTTACGTATGACGAAGCGCGTAAGTGCAAGCCCTCAGAAACCCATAGAGATTGTATTGAAAGTTCTGATATTTGAAAAAAAATAGATTTTACATGGGAGTCTATGACAGACTTCTGGGCGATTTTCAACCTGACTGAAATCGCCCCAAAAGGGGGGCATTTGAAGCACGACTTTAGCCTGATTGGACATTTAGTGGCACTGTGGCAGATCAGACGTCTAGATTACAACACTGATAACTACTGTTGCCGTGATATAATTGATTAGAAAAAAAATCCCTTCCTTTTCCCGTTTGGCAGTGCGTCGCCCATATCGCCCTATTGAACACACCGCCCCTGGTGGACACACTGTCTGCCCAGTAGATGTTGCAGGGATGCTCTTTGGAAGCAGAAGCTCCTTTTCTGGAGCCAAACCTTCAATCCATCATTCAAGAGCATTACTAACCTTTGACCCTACTGATACACACTGATTACAGCGCTTGCCGCTAGGGCACAGGGCTAGGGCAAGTTGAGAAGTTTGGAAAATAACGTCTGCCATGGCAAATGCAAGTCTTCTGATTTTTTCCTAAATCTTAACACTGTTGAATTGCGAATCACAAAGATGTAATGTTTCGACTGTCATCATGCAGTGTTCCACCACAGTACTTGAGAAAGAAAACCATGAGTCAACTCCTCTTCACGAAAAGCGTGAATCACATAAGCCAGTCACCCACTCTTCTCCCTCCACACACTCTTGTCTGTTTCAAACACCCATGTACATCACATTTTTTAACCTCTGTCCTCTCTTTGTAAACTCATGGACTTAATGCATTGACCGACTTACTATTCTCAGTCTACTGTTAATATGTGACCGATCGGCACGATCTTAGGTAGCAAAATTTGAAATTGTGTTTTTACATTGGATACAAGTAGAGACTCAGAGCTAGAAACCCTGGTCTACACCCATTCAGCATAGTTCACACCCAGCCTTAGCCCCACCCATCTCTTTAAGGATTCACATGTGAGGCCATGTGCTATACAGAATGAGTAGGTAGTGTACTAAACAACCAAAGGTTTCAAGACTAAAGGCTGGTTTATACTACGTGTATCGACATGTCTGTAGACAGTTGTCGCAGTGACATCATGAACATTCTATTGTCATCCGACATCAAACTTGCCGTTGTCGTTATGAAAAAGTATAAACACAAAAACGACAGCCTGGTGGTCTAAAATAGCATAACTGGTGTATTTTAACACCAATAAACCCATCCGTTTATAATAATATAATAATAATAATAAGCCATTTAGCAGACGCTTTTATCCAAAGCGACTTACAGTCATGTGTGCATAAATTTTTACGTATGGGTGGATTGAACCCACTACCCTGGCGTTACAAGCGCCATGCTCTACCAATTGAGCTACAGAGGACCACAATTAAAAACGAATCTAGCAAACCAGGCAACTCAAAGCAACTTTCTAAACAATGTTTTGGTTCGTTTCTAGCTTGTTAGCTAGCTAACTAATGTTATGTTAGCTAGCTACCTAACGTTAAGTTAACTAGCTAGCCAGTTCAAATAATGACCATATCATATAGCAAGTAAAGAACAAGAAAGAGCACAGTTAGAAAGATATGGCATATAGAAGCAAACCGGATGGACATCATGAAAATGATCGGAGAGGTTGAGGGTAGAGGAAGTTCAGGAGTAAAAACAAACAAAATATAATTATTGTAAAATTGACTGTGTCCATAAAATGTATATAGTATGTATAAGCTGGAAGTAGAGGACTAAGCATTGTTGTTCACTAGTTTACTACAATTAGGGAAGGAGTGGCGGGGTTGGAAAGTAATAAAGGGAAATATATATTTTTAAAGGATATGTATACGTGTATGTATGTGTATGTATATGTATGTATATGTACAGTTGAAGTTGGAAGTTTACATACACCTTAGCCAAATACATTTAAACTCAGTTTTTCACTATTCCTGACATTTAATCCTAGTAAAAAATACCTGTTTTAGGTCAGTTAGGATCAACACCTTATTTTAAGAATGTGAAATGTCAGAATAATAGTAGAGAGAATGATTTATTTCAGCTTTTATTTCTTTCATCACATTCCCAGTGGGTCAGAAGTTTACATACACTCAATTAGTATGTGGTAGCATTGCCTTTAAATAGTTTAACTTGGGTCAAACGTTTCGGGTAGCCTTCCACAAGCTTCCCACAATAAGTTGGGTGAATTTTGGCCCATTCCTCCTGACAGAGCTGGTGTAACTGAGTCAGGTTTGTAGGCCTCCTTGCTCGCACACACTTTTTCAGTTCTGCCCACAAATTTTCTATAGGATTGAGGTCAGGGCTTTGTGATGGCCACTCCAATACCTTGACTTTGTTGTCCTTAAGCCATTTTGCCACAACTTTGGAAGTATGCTTGGGGTCATTGTCAATGGAAGACCCATTTGCGACCAACCTTTAACTTCCTGACTGATGTTTTGAGATGTTGCTTCAATATATCCACATAATTTTCCTTCCTCATGATGCCATCTATTTTGTGAAGTGCACCAGTCCCTCCTGCAGCAAAGGACCCATACAGCATGATGCTGCCACCCTCGTGCTTCATGGTTGGGATGGTTTTCTTCGGCTTGCAAGCGTCCCCCTTTTTGTACCTGTTTCCTCCAGCATCTTCACAAGGTCCTTTGCTGTTGTTCTGGGATTGATTTGCACTTTTCACACCAAAGTATGTTCCTCTCTAGGAGACAGAACGGGTCTCCTTCCTGAGCGGTATGACAGCTGCGTGGTCCCATGGGGTTTATACTTGCGTACTATTGTTTGTACAGATGAACGTGGTACCTTCAGGTGTTTGGAAATTGCTCCCAAGGATGAACCAGACTTGTGGAGGTCTACAATTTTTTTTCTGAGGTCTTGGCTGATTTCTTTTGATTTTCCCATGATGTCAAGCAAAGAGGCACTGAGTTTGAAGGTAGGCCTTGAAATACATCCACAGGTACACACCTCCAATTGACTCAAATGATGTCAATTAGCCTATCAGAAGCTTCTAAAGCCATGACATCATTTTCTGGAATTTTCCAAGCTGTTTAAAGGCACAATCAACTTAGTGTATGTAAAGTTCTGACCCACTGGAATTGTGATACAGTAAATTATAAGTGAAATAATCTGTCTGTAAACAATTGTTGGAAAAATTGCACAAAGTAGATGTCCTAACTGACTTGCCAAAACTATAGTTTGTTAACAAGAAATTTGTGGAGTGGTTGAAAAACGAGTTTTAATGACTCCAACTTAAGTGTATGTTAGCTTTCGACTTCAACTGTATATATATATATATATATATATGTATGTATGTATGTATGTATGTATGTTTGTGTATGTATGTATATTTATATATATATATATATTTGCGAGAAGAAAAAAACCATATGGGGGATTGGAAGTGATACAGACAATTACATTGATGGAAGTTACAATCTATCTGCAATATTAAAGCTGATCTACCCCCTAAAAAATAACAATTCACCAATTTATTGAGTACGTTTCGACCTGACAAAGATCCTTTCCGGATCGAAACGTTGTCAATAAAGCGGTGAATTGGGAGCTTAAAGAATGTGTGGGCCTCCTTTTTCTTTATTAGTATTCTTTATTAGCGCAGCACCTATGTTTTTAAGGATGTGCGTATGACCACAAACTTTTCCATATAGCTGACAACATCTTAACTTGAGCTAATTTGTATTCATTATTACAGGAAAATAAACTCACAACAAGATCAGTATTTACAATTTAAGGGCGAGTTAATTACAGAAAATAGCTTACGGTTGTCAACGTCTTGACTTTAGCTCATTTGTATTTGTTATTACAGGAAAATAAACACAATAAAAAAAAAAAACAACAAGATCATTATTTAAAAGTTAAGGTCGAGCTAAAAGCAGGGCATTCTACCAGATAATTTTGGAACTTGGACACTGTCTCGTTGGCCTAACGTTATATCCTAATTTGACTTTGGTGCAGGTCATGTTGTTCTTCACATTACTGTCTCTGGTAAACACACACTATATCAAATAAAATCCAAGTTTATTTGTCACATGCATAGGATACAGAAGTTGTAAACGGTACAGTGAAATGGTTACTTGCATAGTGTAGTCTTTTGTTTAGACAAAAGAAAGCTAATCAATTAACCATAATCCCAACTCATAACGGTACTACCCTGCATGAATCTGCTGGTAGCTAAAGCTAACCAACTAGCCAGCAAACATTAGCTAGCTAGCTAACAGTACGCTTTAACTTGCAATGAAAACGTCTTTGACAAACTAGAAACGCATAATATCTGAAAATGTAGCTAGCTAGACTCTCTTACCCGTATACATGGATGAACACTTCTCCCTCTCTGTCATGGATGCCATGATTGCCCTTAGTATGAAGATGTAATCCAGAGACAGGTGTTTTATACAATAGCCTTCTTCTGTGTGTACTCTTTTCGACTCACTCTGCATTATTTGCAATCAAACTCCAGAATTTTCTCCATCTCCTTAGCTTTCATACTCTGCTTCCACCGGCCATTCCAATTATTTCAAAACTCGGTCCTCCAGAAAGTGGAGAGCATTAGCAACACTTATGCAGTTCTTCGTGATGTCTTTCAAAATAGCCAAGTTAGAAAGGATTACCTACACATACTGAGCAGCTTGTTATAGACAGAAGCGTGCTACATGGCAGACCAATCCGAACTCATCTCTCGGCATGTCCAGCCCATCCATTATCTCAGCCAATCATGGCTATCTCAGCCACATATAGCTGGAACATTAACTTTCAAGATATCCAAATATAACATTATCTATAGTATAAGCAATGCAGTAATCTTCATATACTGTTATACAATGGCCCTTCGCTATGCCCCACCCCAGGATTTTGGTCAACCAATCACAACCATCCAATAGATAGCAACTGTAGTCTAGTCTGACTCCACCTCAGACAAGCTCACGTTTAAATCACATGAAAGCAAGTGAGGGCTATGGCAAAAACTGAGTTTTCAAAAAAAAAAAAAAGGCTAAATAATTGAACAGTGCACCACCAGGAGTACCTGCTACTGTGATTCCTGAATTGATGGAGAATTTTTCAAATCCAAAATTATACTTTTGTTATATTGTTTGCTAGCTCAGCTGGTTAGCTAGCTCTGTCTCATTTGACTACCAAACATTGATAAGGCTAGCTAGCTACCACTTAATATAACTTGTTTTCTCAAAATGTATGTTAGCTAGCTAATTTAGCAATGTTATGAATACAACTCCCATCTGCTGTCGACATCAGGATACTAGTTAGCTCCAAAGTGGTTATAGCGTTGACTGCATGCTGACAGTGAATTCAGAGCCATTCAGTGGTTAGCTACGCTACAAACATCATTTTACCAGGTTCCAGTGACACAATTGTAATGACCATTTGTGCGTGCGTGTGTTTTGTTCGTGCGTAATTACATTGGAGAGGGTTGGTTCTGGGATTGAAAATGGAAAAACTGTAATTCTGCATCCAAGTTTATTTCTGTCCCTGCACAGTGAATGGGAAAGGCTATCTGTGCACTCTCATTAAAACACACACACACACACACCATGCCTTTTAATATCAACCAAACCACGCCTTCCCTCTCCTCTCGCTGGTTAACAAACCCACAACGGAACGGAATCCCATAAATTACAACTCTTCAGAACCACTCCCTCACCACTGAACGTGATTCTTTCTGCTCCTGTCCTGTACATAGCACCATATGTCCTGCTGTATGTATTCATATCCCAGTGATTTCACAGCAGAGTTATGCACCGAGCCAAAATATGTCCTAAATATATGTTTTTGAGGGATGTTGTTTCTGTACATACAAGTCAGTTCCGTTCACATAACTCTCATACAAGTTCACACGCTGAGATTAGGTCATTTTGTAACATAACCTCAACCATTTGTCGACAGCATTTTTGACCCCTCTGAACATTCCTCTAACAGGTCACATGACCTCTGTGTCCTGGGGTGCGTTCAGTTCGCTTCAACGTTTGCTATGTTGCATGACGGTTTGTACTTGTCACGCCCTGGCCTATAGAACTCTAGCTAGTTTGGTCAGGGTGTGAATTTCTAGGTTTGTATTTCTATGTTTGGCCGGGTGTGGTTCCCAATCAGAGGCAGCGGTCGCTCGTTGTCTCTGATTGGGGATCATACTTAGGCAGCCAGTTTTCCTGCCTGTGTTGTGGGTTTTTGTTGTGTTCCTGTTTTAGGCTTGTGTGTTAGCCTTTGGATCGTCACAGTTAAGTTTTGTTAGTTTGGTTACTGTGTGTTTATTCTTTAATAAACATGTACGCCTTTCACGCTGCACCTTGGTCCGTCCCGTTCCTTAACGTATGTGACAGAAAAACCCACCACCAATGGACCAAGCAGCGTGCCCAGGAGGAGCAGAGAGGATGGACCTGGCGGGAGATAAGAGAGGATCTGGCAAGGCAAATGGAGGCCCTAAAAGGGATCAGGGTGGAGAGACAGCCCCAATATTTTTTTTTGGGGGGGCTAAAAGGGTGGTCGGGGAGCGACAGAGAGGAGCCTCGACCACTGCACTCGTGGGGGCTCAAGGAGGAGTCCTCACTGGAGGAGGACGGGGCGCGGAGTGTAAAGGACGGAGACAGTCATAGACCTCCAGCGCCGGTTCCCAGTCCGGTACGCCCCGTACCTGCTCTCCGCACCAAGCCAGTGGTGCGTGTTCCCAGTCTGGCCCGGCCTGTTCCTGCTCCCCGCACCAAGCCAGTGGTGCGCGTCGCCAGTCCGGCCCGGCCTGTTCCTGCTCCTCGCACCAAGCCAGTGGTGCGCGTCGCCAGTCCGGCCCGGCCTGTTCCTGCTCTCGCACCGGGCCAGTGGTGCGCGTCGCCAGTCCGGCCCGGTCTGTTCCTGCTCCTCGCACCAAGCCAGTGGTGCGCGTCGCCAGTCCGGCCCGGCCTGTTCCTGCTCCTCGTACCAAGCCAGTGGTGCCCGTCGCCAGTCTGGCCTGTTCCTGCTCCTTGCACCAAGCCAGTGGTGCGCGTCGCCAGTCCGTCCCGGTCTGTTCCTGCTCCTCGCACCAAGCCATTGGGGCGCGTCGCCAGTCCGGCCCGGCCTGTTCCTGCTCGTCGCACCAAGCCAGTGGGGCGCGTCGCCAGTCCGGCACGGCCCGTGCCCGTTCCACCGGTGCCTGGTCCGGCACAGGTCAGCGGCTCCACTCCGGAGCCAGAGCAGTCCGCTCCACCGGTGCCTGATCCAGCTCCGGTCAGCGGCGCAACGCTGGAGCCAGAGCAGTCCGCTCCACCGGTGCCGGAGCCGCCACCGAGGCTGGAAGCCCACCCGGACACTCCCCTATTCAGTCAGGTTTGTGCGGTCGGAGTACGCACCTTTGGGGGGGGGTACTGTCACGCCCTGGCCTATAGAACTCTAGCTAGTTTGGTCAGGGTGTGAATTTCTAGGTTTGTATTTCTATGTTTGGCCGGGTGTGGTTCCCAATCAGAGGCAGCGGTCGCTCGTTGTCTCTGATTGGGGATCATATTTAGGCAGCCAGTTTTCCTGCCTGTGTTGTGGGTTTTTGTTGTGTTCCTGTGTTAGGCTTGTGTGTTAGCCTTTGGACCGTCACGGTTAAGTTTTGTTATTTTGGTTACTGTGTTGTGTGTTTATTCTTTAATAAACATGTACGCCTTTCACGCTGCACCTTGGTCCGTCCTGTTCCTTAACGTACGTGACAGTACTGAACGACACGTTTCCCCAAAATGGTGCGCACTGTTCTTCAACAGCCTTTGAGGTGTGTTTAATCCCGTTTGGTGGGTGTGGTGAGGTGTGGCCTGATCAAGATGGGCGTGACCATAGGAAATCGAAAAACTCATGCAGCACACCATATGGTAACTGCCTTTTGGGCCACCAAAATCACAATGTTTTTCAACTAGTCGCTCAGTACACTACCGTTTCCATTTAATTCAATGTTGCACAACGTTCTTCATACTGAACGCAACCCTGTACTTGCCGAATGCTAATCTGACCTCTGGTAACCTTTCAACCTGTGGAGGAGGTTGTGGCCTTGGCAATCACCGTGGGGCAACCAAGGCAGTGTGATATGTAGCTATATGTAACATTCACTTAGATATACTGTATCCAGCCCAGCTCTAACAACTGATTCAACTAATTAACTAGTCATGGTCTTCACTCTTCAGTTAGAATAAAGTTTGTTAGTTGACCAACCCTGGCGTACGTTTACCAAAAATGATGGATACATTCAGCCAACCACTCAGCCTAATGACCACATCACCAAACCTTCCACCGTCTGTCTGGGTGAAGTCAGTGGTGACCTTCATCTAATGATTCTGACCCCTTCTGGAATGCAGGGCTTGACCCTTAACCCCTGAGAGGACGATAAGAGGTCCCTGGCGCTGATAGCAGCTCAAACACACACATACACAGCGTGGCTCTCACAGCGTAAACATTAGCGCTGACATACAAAGCCATTGCCAGTGATAAACCAGCCTGCCACAGATAAACACTTTCCTCCACTATCCTCCTTCTTCTAAACGGTCAACATTAGCCTGCCTTTGTTGGCTACTTGTCTGGACCGTCCTAACAGAGAGCAAGTGTGGTCATGCATACCTGGCTGGATGAAAACCTCTGTGGTCGCTCTGCTGTCAGTGACATGCCAGGACAGATAGGGTGACGGCTTTGTTTTGTGTAGCAATAGCAATTTAGAGGGAATTTCCTGAACTTTCCAGTGCATCCCCCCAGCCCCAATTTAATTCCTACCTTGCTCCAGCCTATAAATGTCCCAAAACCAATTATTCCATTACCTCGTTAATTGGTTAATTCCAATCTGTGGCTCAGGGGCTGCTCTCTTACAGTAAACATAGGACCCCCTGGCTCACATTTAGTCAACTAAATCACATCAGACCCCCTGGCTCACATTTAGTCAACTAAATCATCACATGCACAACAGGTCCTGGGTTTTATGAACATATCCCCTGTTCAGCTTATCCGTCTCCTCTCTAACACCAGGTTGAACCCTCTGTGAAACCAAAACCATTCCACCCCTAGGGGACAACTTATACCGGTCCTCTCTGGTCTGGTCACACACGTACACACACACATATACATGGATGCTCTCTACCAACAAGCACAGTCAGTTATTAGGGTAGTCAGCTCTCTGGGTAGTTTAGTTAATCAGATTAGCTGGGGGAGGGGTGTGTGTGTGTGTGTGTGTGTGTGTGTGTGTGTGTGTGTGTGTGTGTGTGTGTGTGTGTTGGTGTGTGTGTGTGTGTGTGTGTGTGTGTGTGTGTGTGTGTGTGTGTGTGTGTGTGTGTGTGTGTGTGTGTGTGTGTGTGTGTGTGTGTGTGTGTGTGTGTGTGTGTGTGTGTGTGTGTGTGTGTGTGTGTGTGTGTGTGTGTGCGTGTGTGTGTGTGTGTGTGTGTCCACAGGAGAGCAGATGTGAAAGGCAGACAGGCTAAGACCGTCTGACTCTCCCTGTCCCTGTGTTTCTGACTGACTGTCTGTCCCTCTGTGTCTCTGTCTATGACTGTCGGTCAGACTGCCTGCCTGTGTCCCTCTATCTGTCCGTCTCTCTGTAGGTCTGTCTGTAAGAGGCTAATCCATAGTAACCCATAGTTGTCTCTTTGTGTATCTGCCCCACCTCTATGGTCACTTCAATCACAAACCCTGTCTTTCATTTTTAATTTCTCCCTCTGTCTGTCTCTACAAGTCTCTCTTCCAAATCTCCTATAACTTTAGAGAAACCTAAAGAGACCAAGAGAGATGTAGAGACTGTGGCAGAGTAATGTTGAAATTTCCGCCTTTCATTTTATTCCTGGTATTTGTCACTGGGGATTCAGACTAGCAATGATTAAGGGAAAAATGTCCTTATTTTTGTGACTGAGACAGGGAGTCAGAGCTTCCCAGAGTGGAGGGTTCCCATTCCCAAAGCGGATGCTGTCTGTCTGTCGGGTCCCAGCATCTTCTCTCTGCCCAAACCCTCAACTACCACATCTAAACCTTTAATCACCTCCTGTCTGTCAGCCAGGCCAACCTCTCTGAGAAGTGTGTGTGTGTGTGTGTGTGTGTGTGTGTTTATGTGTGTGTGTCATCAGATCTAAGGTCAAAGTTAAGACCCAATTCTGTACCATCAACCCATTTGATAGTAAGGGGGTGGGTGTAGAGGGAGGTTTTAATAAGATAAAATGTCGTATTTTATGTGGCAGGTATTTGAGAAACATGCTATCTTGTTTTAATAATTGCTTATAAGCAATAAGATGAGATAAGATAAGATGCCAGCAGTTGGTTTATATAGAGAGAATGTCAGGCTTGGAAAAAATACCAGTCAATAGTCATTTTCTCTCACCAGGTTTGATTTCCAAACACTCGCCAGACCTGGTCGGAGAATGGCCTTAATGCCTCACTTCAAAGTTAAACGTCATATGACATTAATCAAATCCATCAGTTCACACGAGCGCCATAGCAGACCAGCAGACGGCGACGATCAAAGGGACTAACTGGCCTTATCACCAGTCACGTGCTAATGTTTTGGAGACAGTAGTGTCATTTATCACATAGTGTATTAAATGCCACAGTTAGTTTAGTATTGTTTTACAGTTATAAATTAATTGATCAAATCATATTGTAGGCCATGATTATACTGTACTGAAACAGGCAGGGAGTGCGGCGCTAACCCTAAACCTTCTGGCCCATAGCCCATGAGTCTATATAAGCGCTTATAAACCAGGGTCGCTACACAACTTCCTCCTTTCAAAGAGCGCGTCCTCACGCTAGACCTCACAGGACACTGTCTTACAGTGCATTTCCACATAACACATGGAGGGAAGCAGAGTGGGCGGACTGTTCGTCGACGCGAGCATTGGCGAGGGAGGGTCCAAAGTTGGAAAGCTGAACTTTATGCAAATATGCCACGATATTGCAACGCTATTAACCAATCGAAGCTCACTATAGCTTCCAGACCCTACTGGATTGGCTGTTGATACCTAGCACTATTTAGCCTGCTTGCTAGCACCCACATTTTTTATTTTTGTATTTAACCTTTATTTAACTAGGCAATTCAGTTAAGATCAAATTCTTATTTACAATGACGGACTACACCGGCCCAACCCGGACATTTTAGTAATTTAGCAGACGCTCTTATCCAGAGCAACTTACAGTTAGTGAGTGCATACATTTTTTCATACTAGCCCCCCGGGGGAATCGACCAACTGAGCTACACGAGGCCCATGAGGGTAAAGCTAGCGTGGTTAACCAAATGATCGTGTTATGTGGAAATGCACTGTTAGGAACACGCTCACCGGCCAAGCACACACACTTTTGTGGATGCGAGGTCCAATCACTTCTGGCACAAGTGTAATGACACAGGCAGGGAGTGCGGCGCCAACCCTCAAACTTCTGTCCCGTAGCACTGCGGAAATCGACTGTGCCACGAAAGCATGCTCCAGTGGCAGAGTCGATATCCGCACTTATAAACGAGGGCCACTGCAACATAAAATAATAATATATGCCATTTAGCAGACGCGTTTATCCAAAGCGACTTACAGTCATGCGTGCATACATTCATATATGAAAAGCTATGAAAAGCTGTGTGGAAAAATATATGTGAATGTGTGAAATATATGTAGATTACAGCAATTATCATCAAGTGGAAGTTGGAAGAGTTGTATTTGAGTGTTTCAGTGAAAGGTTAGTGAGGGAGGCCTTGTTTCTCCAGATGTTTAGTTAATTTCATTCCGATCTCCTTTGCATTAGTGTAGCCTTTTCTGTAGCCTGTCAACTATGTGTCTGTCTATCCCTGTTCTCTCCTCTCTGCACAGGCCATACAAACCTCTCTAACCTGGTGGTCCCTGCATGCACCACCCACGTGGAGTTCCAGGTCTCCGCCAGCCTCTGGAACTGCCGTACTGCGGCCAACAAGGCAGAGTTTATCTAAGCCAATGCTACCCTCCAGTCCCTCGACTTCTTGGCGCTGACGGAAACATGGATTACCACAGAAAACACTGCTACTCCTACTGCTCTCTCCTCGTCTGACCATGTGTTCTCGCATACCCCGAGAGCATCTGGTCAGCGGGGCGGTGGCACAGGAATCCTCCTATCTCCCAAGTGGACATTCTCTCTTTCTCCCCTGACCCATCTGTCCATCTCCTCATTTGAATTCCGTGCTGTCACAGTCACTAGCCCATTGAAGCTTAACATCCTTATCATTTATCGTCCTCCAGGTTCCCTTGGAGAGTTCATCAATGAGCTTGACGCCTTGATAAGTTCCTTTCCTGAGGATGGCGCACCCCTCACAGTTCTGGACCATTTCCGGAGACCTTCTCCCTTACCTCACCTCACCTCGCTCATCAACTCATCGTTGACCACTGGCTATGTCCCTTCCGTCTTCAAGAGAGTGAGAGTTGCACCCCTTCTCAAAAAACCTACACTCGATCCCTCCGATGTCAACAACTACAGACCAGTATCCCTTCTTTCTTTTCTCTCCAAAACTCTTGAGCGTGCCGTCTTTAGCCAACTCTCTTGTTATCTCTCTCAGAATGACCTTCTTGATCCAAACCAGTCAGGTTTCAAGACTAGTCATTCAACTGAGACTGCTCTTCTCTGTGTCACGGAGGCTCTCCGCACTGCTAAAGCTAACTCTCTCTCCTCGGCTCTCATCCTTCTAGACCTATCTGCTGCCTTTGATACTGTGAACCATCAGATCCTCCTCTCCACCCTCTCCGAGTTGGGCATCTCCGGTGCGGCTCACTCTTGGATTGCGTCCTACCTCACAGGTTGCTCCTACAAGGTGGCGTGGCGAGAATCTGTCTCCGCACCACGTGCTCTCACCACTGGTGTCCCCCAGGGCTCAGTTCTAGGCCCTCTCCTATTCTCTCTATACACCAAGTCACTTGGCTCTGTCATATCCTCACATGGTCTCTCCTAACATTGCTACGCAGACGACACACAATTAATCTTATCCTTTCCCTCTTCTGATAACCAGGTGGCGAATCGCATCTCTGCATGTCTGGCAGACATATCAGTGTGGATGACGGATCACCACCTCAAGCTGAACCTCGGCAAGACGGAGCTGCTCTTCCTCCCGGGGAAGGACTGCCTGCTCCATGATCTCGCCATCACGGTTGACAACTCTGTTGTGTCGTCCTCCCAGAGTGCAAAGAACCTTGGCGTGACCCTGGACAACACCCTGTTGTTCTCCGCTAACATCAAAGCGGTGACCCGATCCTGTAGGTTCATGCTCTACAACATTCGCAGAGTACGACCCTACCTTACACAGGAAGCGGCACAGGTCCTAATCCAGGCACTTGTCATCTCCCGTCTGGATTACTGCAACTCGCTGTTGGCTGGGCTCCCTGCCTGTGCTATTAGACCCCTACAACTCATCCAGAACGCTGCAGCCCGACTGGTGTTCAACCTTCCCAAGTTCTCTCACGTCACCCCGCTCCTCCGCACACTCCACTGGCTTCCAGTTGAAGCCCGCTTCTGCTACAAGACCATGGTGCTTGCCTACAGAGCTGTGAGGGGAACGGCACCTCCGTATCTTCAGGCTCTGATCAGTCCCTACACCCAAACGAGGGCATTGCGTTCATCCACCTCTGGCCTGCTGGCCCCCCTACCTCTGCGGAAGCACAGTTCCCGCTCAGCCCAGTCAAAACTGTTCGCTGCTCTGGCACCCCAATGGTGGAACAAGCTCCCTCACGACGCCAGGACAGCGGAGTCACTCACCACCTTCCGGAGACACTTGAAACCCCACCTCTTTAAGGAATACCTGGGATAGGATAAAAGTAATCCCTCTACCCTCCCCCTACCCCACCCCCCAAAAAATGTTTTTTAATAAATTACTTTTTTGTTATATTTTTTTGTTGATATATTGTAAAGTGGTTGTCCCACTGGCTATCATAAGGTGAATGCACCAATTTGTAAGTCGCTCTGGATAAGAGCATCTGCTAAATGACGAAAATGTAAATGTAAAATTTAATATATTTTTCCACACATCTTTTCAAAGCAAAATTGGCATGTATCCAGGGTCGTAGCCGGCAGCGACCGGGAGACCCATGGGGTGGCGCACAATTGGCCCAGCGTTGTACAGGGTAGGGGAGGGAATGGCCGGCAGGGATGTAACTCAGTTGGTAGAGCATGGCGTTTGCAACGCCAGGGTTGTGGGTTCGATTCCCACGGGGGGCCAGTATGAAAAATAAAAAATTACGTATGCACTCACTAACTGTAAGTCGCTCAGGAAAAGAGCGTCTGCTAAATGACTAACATGTAAAATGTAGACAGGTCGTTTGAAAGCAAACAGACCAACTCCATTGGGTGTGCATACAGTGGGGTGGACTGTGTCATGGCTATGGAGAAAAATCATGCTTCGGAAATTATTTTACATTAGTCATGTTATTCTTGGCATGCGGAGCACATTCCTTCACCTGGTCTGCTAACTGTTTTCATGTGATTCCTGAGCAAGAACAGTTACCACCTCTATTAGTGCTCATTTTCAGGTTAGGAACAAGCGGCGCTAGGACCTCCCTCAGCTCAGACTGTAGAGGCAAATTTACACATGGGGTGTATTCATTACGTCTTGCAATGGAAACCGTTCACCGTTTAAGAACCAAACAGAAGAACCAAAGGGACCTAAATTAATTTGTCCAATAGAAACTGTCGTTTTAGTTGCAAAACATTTTCCGTTTGGCGTAAACAGTTTCCGTTGTACCCCTGGGTTTGAGCTGAAATGACTACAGCGCTTCAGACCGAATGTTGAAAGGGACGAGAGAGGATTGTCTATCAGTGCGTTCTGTGAGCTCTCAGTAAAGAACTCAGTCCAGGTTTATTTAACGCGTTTTGTTTCCTTTTTATCCATTCTATTGGCGTGAATGATGGATTTCCAACCGCTTTGTCTCTTTATTCATTTGATGCTGTCGCTGGATAACTTTGGATGCAATGGGAATAGGAATACGTGCGCTGTGGTCTGAGGCAGAAGGCAGCAGACTCGGTGTCGATCTACTGTAGTAGCCTTGATGGAAACCATGTCTCCCCAGCAGGGAACTATCGGACAGAATAGGTCTGGCTCTTTGACAGGGAACTGCAAATTATGTGCGCTGCCAGACAGCAAAAAGGTAACTAGAGAATTTTGGATTTTGGATTTACATTATAACGTATTATTGTGCCATTCTGTAGTGGGTGTGGATAGTATTGATCTTCTTTTGGGGTTGTTACTGGGTTTGCCACTTGCTCTATATGGTATATCGCCAGGTAGCATGCCATGCATGTTGTATTGTTGGCAAAGTATAGGCTAAATGGGATTTCATATGATCACTTGGCTTCCAGCCTATTTTAGGTTGTGTGCATTATACACAGATGCTATTGAGAGTTACTGGTCATGTTTGAAGTTGAGGGTATGTTATCATCTATGATTCCTGCTGGTTCAATCTGGGTCTTCTCTTTGTGCCACTTGGATGGATTCCTGCACTTTAACCTTTAATATTATTTCATACTTAATAGTGTTTATTTTTGGTGTATTTCATAATATCAGACAGCTGCTGGATAATTATATTATGGTTACTAATGCGTTCTAAGAAAAAAAATGTGTAGCCTAATGCAGGCTAATTTAAAATTGATTGGGCTAAATGTTATTCAATTTGTGGAAATGCATGTGTAAAATTAAGTCATGCCACCCACTGAAAATGTTGGCAAGCAATTAGGTAATAAATAGACCTAGATAAAAAAAATAAAGATATCATATTCGGCAGAATGTTTCACATCCATTTTTATCTATATTTTCCTGTGTGACAGCTGTGAGTCTCCTTCTCAAATTTTGATGAGCTACAGATAGGTAATGTTTAAAATATGGAAGCAAATGAACTATGCGTCATGCTGATAATCTGCTCTCAGATCACAAATCAATAGGGAATGATAGTCACCAGACAGACAACAGTCACGCTGTACTTGAGCGGCTACGTGCACACTGGGAGCAGAGGCAATGGATTGACCTACTGTCTGTCTGTTTTTTGGCCCATCCGTCGCCCCACTCAGCATACAATCCCATTTAGTTTTGTTAATGTTAATTCACATAAATAATTCACATAATTCATGGAATACATATTGCTTTAGACTTGCAATATAGCTTCAGTTTAAGTGCAAATATCACGATGTTGCCTTCAACATAGCTACTCTGCGGCGTTATAAGTACACTTATTTCCCTACAATCCTAACACATATTTGTAGTATAGTATGCTATTTCAATAAACGTGTTGCCTTACTATTGCTAATAATACATTCTGAGCCCACAAAAATTAATTAATGAAATGAAGTTCTAGTAAACAGCGCCTCCATCCTACTCCTGTTTGGAATATGTAACTGCACTCTGAAAGTATGAGGTCAGTGGAAAGCTTGCCTTTACAGTAGTTTTACTGGAGTGGAGGGAACCCTGCTCTAGTCCTTCACTACATATAACCTATAAAAGTCCATACGGATGTAGGATCTTAATTTGATCACACTGTTGCAGGATAACTTTTAAACTTGTAGTGTATTTGAGGTCTTAAAAAGGCTTCTGAAGTTTGTTATTTCCACTTTGAAATCTCAGACTTGATGTTCGAAAAATGTATCAACCCCTAAAAAAATGTCCAGTAATTATAATCCACATAATAATTCACATTTCCTGTTGCTGCAGGATTGTTTTTCTGCTGTAGCAAACTGGCTCAAATTAAGATCCAACATCTGTAGTAGGAAGAATCAAGCCAAACTGTTCTCTGATAACATATATTTTTATGAGGGAAGTTCTCAGTTTATCCCTAATGCCCTCTAAATGCGTGCAACCAATGAAAAAGGATCCTTTGGAAAGGTCCATACAGCTTGTCCTCATGATTGAGTTCACTTGGGGAATCAGTCAAACATTATGATCCACGAATGCTGATGGCTTTATTGAATATCGATTCATTGAGCTTAGCCACTGCATTGCAATGGCATCGTCTAAGAATTCTAAAACCAACCGCTAAGTTGCAGCTCTTCATGTAGCATCATGTAACATGTTGTGCAATGGTATAATATGGTCTCCAGCCTGACCAAGCTACTTTGAGAGTGAAACTTTGTTCCATAGTGATTAGGTTTGCCATATTAAATTATGTGCTGAGAAATCATAGGGGAAAACAGGGAATTTGCTGACTTCAAGGGCAAGTTGAAAAGAGGTTGTTAAGCCAACCTTATTAGATTTTTGGCTGTGACTTTTCTCACGGACATCTGTTGAATGTACACCTCCTCTTTCCATGACAGACTGACAAGGTGAATCAAGGTGAAAGCTATGATCCCTTATTGAGATCACTTGTTAAATCCACTTCAATGAAGGCGAGGAAACAGGTTAAAGAAAGATTTTTAAGCCTTGAGACAATTGAGACATGGATTGTGTATGTGTGACATTCAGAGGGTGAATGGACAAGAGAAAATATTTAAGTGCCTTTGAACGGGATATGGTATTAGGTGCTAGGCAGACCGGTTTCTGTCAAGAACTGCAACGCTGCTGGGTTTTTCACACTCCACAGTTTCCCGTGTGTATCAGGAATGGTCCACCACCTAGAGGACATCCAGCCAATTTGAAGCAACTGTGGGATGCCTTGGAGTCAACATAGGCCAGCATCCCTGTGGAACGCTTTTGATTCCTTGTAGAGTCCATGCTCCGACAAATTGAGGCTGTTCTGAGGGAAAAAGGGGGTGCAACTCAATATTAGGAAGGTGTTCCTAATGTTTGATATACTCCGTGTATATACACTATATATAAAAAGGTACATGGACACCCCTTCAAATGAGTGGATTCTGCTATTTCAGCCACACCCGTTGCTGACAGGTGTATAAAGGTACATGGACACCCCTTCAAATTAGTGGATTCTGCTATTTCAGCCACACCCGTTACTGACAGGTGTATTCAGCCATGCAATCTCCATAGACAAACATTGACAATAGAATGGCCTTACTGAAGAGCTCAGTGACTTTCAACGTGGCACCTTCATAGGATGCCACCTTTCCAACAAGTCATTTTGTCAATTGTCTGCCCTACTAGAGCTGCCCCGGTCAACTGTAAGTGCTGTTATTGTGAAGTGGAAACGGCTAGGATCAACAACGGCTCAGCCGCAACGTGGTAGGCCACACAAGCACACAGAACGGGACAGCCAAGTGCTGAAGTGCGTAGCGTGTAAAAATCGTCTCTCCTCAGTTGCAACACTCACTACCGAGTTCCAAACTGCCTCTGGAAGCAACGTCAGCACAATAACTGTTCGTCGGGAGCTTCATGAAATGGGTTTCCATGGCCGAGCAGCCGCACACAAGCCTAAGATCACCATGCGCAATGCCAAGCGTTGTCTGGAGTGTTGTAAAGCTCGACGCCATTGGAGTCTGGAGCAGTGGAAACACGTTCTCTGGAGTGATGAATCACGCTTCACCATATGGCAGTCCAATGGATGAATCTAGGTTTGGAACTATACCTGCCCGAATGTATAGTGCCAACTGTAAAGTTAGGTGGAGGAGGGATAATGGTCTGGGGCTGTTTTTCATGGTTCGGGCTAGGCCCCTTAGTTCCAGTGAAGGGAAATCTTAACGCTACAGCATACAATTACATTCTAGACGATTCTGTGCTTCCAACTTTGTGGCAAAAGTTTGGGGAAGGCCCTTTCCTGTTTCAGCATGACAATGCCCCCGTGCAAAAAGCGAGGTACATACAGAAATGGTTTGTCGAGATTGGTGTGGAAGAACTTGTCTGGCCTGCACAGAGCCCTGACCTCAACCCCATTGAACACCTTTTAGGATGAATTGGATCGCCGACTGCGAGCCAGGCCTTATCGCCCAACGTCAGTGCCCGACCTCACTAATGCTCTTGTGGCTGAATGGAAGCAAGTCCCCACAGCAATGTTCCAACATCTAGTGGAAAGCCTTCCCAGAAGAGTGGAGGCTGTTTTAGCAGCAAAGGGGGGACCAACTCCATATTAATGCCCATGATTTTGGAATGAGCAGGTGTCCACATACCCTTGTAGTGTATGTTACCCAAGACACTGGCAGAGATTGTTTCACGAGTCACATGTTTTTTTGGGAGGCGTAAATAGATTGTGTTTAAATGAAATTCCTGTGGTGGCCTACTCAATTCCTGACATTGTGAGAGAGATTGTGATTTATGTAGAAACATCGACAGTACTTTCTTTCTCTCCCCTCCCCTCCTTAACCCCCATTAGACAGATATGTGGTTTATGACTAGCAGGGTGTGTTCCGGTATGACCTCTGTAAATATGACTACAGTAAATAACAATGGACTATATGAATAATGACTCACTAACTATGTGAACTATAGCCTATTCTGGAGTGAACACAGTATTCTCTCCCTCCCTCTTTTCTCTCCGTAGCAGATGAAGACCCTGGCCCATCGACGACAGTCCGCCCCCTCCCTGGTTATCAGCAAAGCACTTACCAAATCACGAAGCATGTCCAGGTACAGTAACAGCCTATCGGATACCTCTATTCAACTAACTGCTACCTATCACTACGTGTAGTCTCTATAGATAGTGCCCATAAATAGGGTCAGGAGTTTTTCCCAGATCATGAGTCAGATCAAATGGTCATGAACAAAAAGCACTGTTCGAGATTCAGCAATATTGTTTGCTCTCAACTCTTGACTTTGAAAGGGAAAGTAGGTCTGGGATCCACTCTAGGTGATTTATTATCTTTCTAGGGCATAGTGATATCATTCCCATCTTTCAGTACTGGCCTGACTTATGAGAAAGCACATTCCCTGCAGGCCAATGCAGAGGGAGAATTACCTATTTTTCACTATCCATCATTGTTAGTTCTGGGGGGGATTCTAAAGTGCAGCCATCAAAAGGTTTTTAATGTCTTTAGATTGAGGTGTGTGTGCTCACATGTGCGTCTCTGTGTTCATGAATCATGCTGAACCCCCCCACCCCCCACCCCCCCAACCCCCCACCCCCCTCCCTCCATGAACCTATGGAACAAATAATTTAGTTCCCCAGGAGACTTTAATTATAATTACAGCACTGCTAGGAAAATGTTTACACTTCAAACAAACACATTTCTCCAGTGTTAGAGAAGCTAGAGAAACCTTGTCCTGTCCTGGTGTTGTTTGACATGTTTATGTGTGTTCTAGTGCTGACTGCTTACCCAGTGATTTTAGGCTGAGTTGGAGCATGTTAAGTGTGAAGCTGGACCACTTAGGAGTGTTGAGCTGAACACTGTCGACGCTTTAATGGGTCATTGCCCTCGTGGTTGGAGGTATTGTGTGTCTGCGATAGTGTCTGTATGTGTGTGTTTGAATGTGTGTGTGCATGTATGTGTGTGTGTGTCTAGAGTTGCTGTGTGGCGACTTTGTCCTTTCGCTCAGGCACTTACGTCACCCCCTCCCCCGTCACCTCATCTAGAAGTCGCCTCATCCTGCTCCAGCTTTACGACTCCAGGGCTAAAGTCAGTCCCCACTGAGGAACAGTATAAGACAGGACACACTTCCACAGAGCACCCTGGCCTGTAGCAGTGAAATGGATATGGGAGGAGGGGGGTATTAGAAACTAAACGTAGTTTAAGCAATAATCATGACCCCGTTTTCCATGGCCACCAGCCACCATGTGTCATGTAGGAGATGCCCTGTTATGGATAGTTTTATAAGACAGGGCTTGACTTCTCTTATTATTTCTAATAGCCTGGCGTCCTCTCTACTACCTTCTACCACTGACGTTATATGACAGCTATATACAGTACATTGACTATGGTCATTGTCCACACTATATCTTATGTAGGTACAGTACATGGCTCCCTTTGTCCTTCCCTATGCTACCTCATCATTCTCAACAACCATGGCACCCTCCAGCACTCCTTCTACCCTATGTATGAGAGACAAAGTGTATTGCCATTGCTTTCCAAGAACCATGACGTGAGATTTGGAAAGAACACACTGGTGGTATTGTTATAAGACCATATCTCCTGCTTCAGGGTTCCACTCCATATCCCCTGCTACAGGGTTCCACTCCATATCCCCTGCTACAGGGTTCCACTCCATATCCCCTGCTACAGGGTTCCACTCCATATCCCCTGCTACAGGGTTCCACTCCATATCTCCTGCTACAGGGTTCCACTCCATATCCCCTGCTACAGGGGTCCACTCCATATCCCCTGCTACAGGGTTCCACTCCATATCCCCTGCTACAGGGTTCCACTCCATATCCCCTGCTACAGGGTTCCACTCCATATCCCCTGCTACAGGGTTCCACTCCATATCCCCTGCTACAGGGTTCCACTCCATATCCCCTGCTACAGGGTTCCACTCCATATCCCCTGCTACAGGGTTCCACTCCATATCTCCTGCTACAGGGTTCCACTCCATATCCCCTGCTACATTGGTCCATTCATCTCCCTTGCTACATTGGTCCACTCCATCTCCCCTGCTACATTGGTCCACTCCATCTCCCCTGCTACATTGGTCCATTCATCTCCCTTACTACATTGGTCCACTCCATCTCCCTTGCTACATTGGTCCACTCCATCTTCCTTGCTACATTGGTCCACTCCATCTTCCTTGCTACATTGGTCCACTCCATCTCCCCTGCTACATTGGTCCATTCATCTCCCTTGCTACATTGGTCCACTCCATCTCCCTTGCTACATTGGTCCACTCCATCTCCCTTGCTACATTGGTCCACTCCATCTTCCTTGTTACATTGGTCCACTCCTCCTCCTCCAAACACAGCGAGTTGAGTTGATGGCAAAGAGCTCGATTTTGGTCTCATCTGACCACAACACTTTCACCCAGTTCTCCCCTGAATCATTCAGATGTTCATTGGCAAACTTCAGACGGGACTGTATATGTGCTTTCTTGAGCAGGGGGACCTTGCGGGCGCTGCAGGATTTCAGTCCTTCACGGCGTAGTGTGTTACCAATTGTTTTCTTGGTGACTATGGTCCCAGCTGCCTTGAGATCATTGACAAGATCCTCCTGTGTAGTTATGGGCTGATTCCTCACCGTTCTCATGATCATTACAACTCCATGAGATTGACAGTTATTTTGTGTTTCTTCCATTTGCGAATAATCGCACCAACTGTTATCACCTTCTCACCAAGCTGCTTGGCGATGGTCTTGTAGACCATTCCAGCCTTGTGTAGGTCAACAATCTTGTCCCTGACATCCTTGGAGAGCTCTTTGGTCTTGGCCATGGTGGAGAGTTTGGAATCTGATTGATTGATTGCTTCTGTGGACAGGTGTCTTTTATACAGGTAACAAGCTGAGACTAGGAGCACTCCCTTTAAGAGTGTGCTCCTAATCTCAGCTCGTTACCTGTATAAAAGACACCTGGGAGCCAGAAATCTTTCTGATTGAGAGGGGGTCAAATACTTATTTCCCTCATTAAAATGCAAATCAATTTATAACATTTTTGACATGCGTTTTTCTGGATTTTGTTGTTGTTATTCTGTCTCTTACTGTTCAAATAAACCTACCATTAAAATTATAGACTGGTCATGTCTTTGTCAGTGGGCAAACGTACAAAATCAGCAGGGGATCAAATACTTTTTTCCCTCACTGTATATGGTAGAGAAAACACACACACACACACAGATTTTAACCAGAGCAAAGCAAGAGGACAGTGTCATATGTGTAACGTGTCTGTCTAGGGGAGGGTCACAGGGCTTAGAGAACATACAGTGCCTTGCAAAAGTATTCATCCCCTTGGCGTTTTTCCTATTTTATTGCATTACAACCTGTAATTTAAATTGATTTTTATTTGGATTTCATGTAATGGACATACACAAAATTGTCAAAATTGGTGAAGTGAAATGAAAGAAATAACTTGTTTCAAAAAATTCAAAAAAATGTATAACTGAAAAATGGTGCATGCATATGTATTCACCCCCTTTGCTATGAAGCCCCTAAATAAGTTCTGGTGCAACCAATTACCTTCAGAAGTCACATAATTAGTTAAATAAAGTCCACCTGTGTGCGATCTGTCACATGATCTCAGTATATATACACCTGTTCTGAAAGGCCCCAGAGTCTGCAACACCACTAAGCAAGGGGCACCACCAAGCATGCGGCATCGTGAAGACCAAGGAGCTCTCCAAACAGGTCAGGGACAAAGCTGTGGAGAAGTACAGATCAGGGCTGGGTTATAAAAAAATATCTGAAACTTTGAACATCCCACAGAGCACCATTAAATCCATTATTAAAAAATTGAAAGAATATGGCACCATAACAAACCTGCCAAGAGAGGGCCGCCCACCAAAACTCACGGACCAGGCAAGGAGGGCATTAATCAGAGAGACAACAAAGAGACCAAAGATAACCCTGAAGGAGTTGCAAAGCTCCACAGCAGAGATTGGAGTATCTGTCCATAGGACCACTTTAAGCTGTACACTCCACAGAGCTGGGCTTTACAGAAGAGTGGCCAGAAAAAAGCCATTGCTTAAAGAAAAAAATAAGCAAACACGTTTGGTGTTCGCCAAAAGGTATGTGGGAGACTCCCCAAACATATGGAAGAAGGTACTCTGGTCAGATGAGACTAAAATTGAGCTTTTTGGCCATCAAGGAAAACGCTATGTCTGGCGCAAACCCAATACCTCTCATCACCCCGAGAACACCATCCCTACAGTGAAGCATGGTGGTGGCAGCATCATGCTGTGGGGATGTTTTTCATCAGCAGGGACTGGGAAACTGGTCAGAATTGAAGGAATGATGGATGGCGCTAAATACAGGGAAATTCTTGAGGGAAACCTGTTTCAGTCTTCCAGAGATTTGAGACTGGGACGGAGGTTCACCTTCTAGCAGGACAATGACCCTAAGCATACTGCTAAATCAACACTTGAGTGGTTTAAGGGGAAACATTTAAATGTCTTAGAATGGCCTAGTCAAAGCCCAGACCTCAATCCAATTGAGAATCTGTGGTATGACTTAAAGATTGCTGTACACCAGCGGAACCCATTCAACTTGAAGGAGCTGGAGCAGTTTTGCCTTGAAGAATGGGCAAAAATCCCAGTGGCTAGATGTGCCAAGCTTATAGAAACACACCCCAAGAGACTTGCAGCTGGAATTGCTGCAAAAGGTGGCTCTACAAAGTATTTACTCTGGGGGGGTGAATAGTTATGCACGCTGTAGTTTTCACACATTTTTTTATTTTGCATCTTCAAAGTGGTAGGTATGTTGTGTAAATCAATTAATACAAACCACCAAAAAATCCATTTTAATTCCAGGTTGTAAGGCAACAAAATAGGAAAAATGCCATGGGGGGTGAATACTTTCGCATGCCACTTTATGTAGTGTGGAGATGAAGTAGGGTTTCTCTCTCTGTGTGTGTGTGTGTGTGTGTGTGTGTGGCATCTGAGGGACAGCTGTTCATCCAGCTGCTGTCCTCTTGGGGGTCTCTCCTTACAGATGTTCTCATCCACACCGGGGGGTGTTACAACACACACATCTGGACCAGGGTGACCTCATCTCCTGGCTGCAGCCCCCGGTAACATTGACACACCACACCTCCTTGTGTGTGTGTGTGTGTGTGTGTTTGCGTGTGTCAGAGGGAGAGAGAGAGATGGGGAGAGAGAGAGAGAGAGATAGTGTGAGAGAGCGAGAGAGAGAGCATGATCAGGATAAGAGGGTGGTGCCATTCGTTAGGCGTTCTGATTGGCTAGTCGGCCTGATATAGTGATGACGGGCTCATCAATATTCACCATTCTCTCCCTAAAGGCATGCTGGGACATTAGTATGCTGTGTTGTGCGTGGTTGTCACTAGTTACCACAGCCACAAAGTCAAAATTGGCTATATCGAAAAAAGTCACGAAAACAATAATTAGCATTTTGGTCTTCATTTAAGGTTAGGGTTAGGCATAAGGTTACTAGTGTGGTTAAGAGTAGGGTTAAGGGTAGGTTTAAAATCAGATTTTAAGAAGAAAAATTGTAGAAATAGCGGGGTTTAGCTATTATTAAGATAATATAAGGATGTGTAATGTGTCTGTCTAGGGGATACAGAGCAGGAGGGTCACAGGGTTAGAGAACATACGTAGTGTGGAGATGAGGTTGGGTTTCTGTGAGTGTGTGTGTGTGTGTGTGTGGCATCTGAGGGACAGCTGTTCGTCCAGCTGCTGTCCTCTTGGGGGTCTCTCCTTACAGATGATTTCATCCACACTGGGGGGGTGTTACAACACACACATCTGGACCAGGGTGACCTCATCTCCTGGCTGCAGCCCCCGGTAACCTTGACACACCCCACCTCCTTGTGTGTGTGTGTGTCAGAGAGAGAGCGAGAGAGAGAGAGAGAGACAGAGAGACAGAGAGACAGAGAGATTGAGAGAGAGAGACATAAAGAGAGTGACAGCGAGAGAGAGTCTAGGTGTGGGGTACATCAAAGAAAGCCAGTGTGACCATAATCAGGATAAGAGGGTGGTGCCATTCGTTAGGCATTCTGATTGACTAGTAGGTCTGATATAGTGATGGCGGGCTCATCAATATTCACCATTCTCTCACTAAAGGCATGCTGGGACATTAGTATGCTGTGTTGTGCTGTTGTCTCCCAGGGTTGGGTTTAGAGGCCTTACCCCACAGGAGCCCCCCGAGAATAAACAACCAGCATTGTGCCTGAAATGTCAACATCTCGCTCCACAGGACTGTTCCCCAACAAAGATGGCCGTGTATGTGGTGTGTATGCAAACGGCCTCTATGTCCAATTTATCAACATTGCATGACACACAATGGGGTCGTTAGCCAGTCATCCATCAGCTTCAATGGAACAGGAGCTCAGCTGCCAATCAACCATTCAGGGGAAGGGATGTGGGCTGAATATGGAAGTTTGGTGTCTGTATAGAGGGAGAGAGAGAGATATTACGGGAAGCTGTTCTGTGTGTGTGTGTGGACTCTATGACTTGGGCACTTCCCGGATATATTATGTATTAAGAAAAGCGGATAGAGAAAGAGGGGATGATGTGGTTTTATAATCTCCCTGAGAGCCGTTGAAGCTTGTTCTAAGTGGTCTTCTGTTATGGTGTTAGTTAGGGTTATATTTCAGAATTTTTAGGGGGTCCAGGGGTATGAACCTCTCCCAATTTTCCCTCCTACAAATTCCACCCTGGTTTGGAATCATGGTTTCGGCCTTTAAGACTCATCTAGAAGCAATGAGTCAATAGCAAACTGAAGACCTTAGTCTGTGATTAATTGGTTCACTTGCTCTTTTTGGAATAGGAAGAGTTTTAAAAACACATAAAGACCAAGCCACATCAGAGTCACTCAGTCTTCCATTAGGTAATTACAATACTTAACTGATTAATTACACAAGTCAATGAGAAAGAGATCTGTACTATGGGTGTGGAGGGATATTTGATGCCAAGCTTTTGGTGCTTTCCAGTGTTAGGAAGAAACTGTTTGAAGGCAGTTCTCTGGGGTTGGTGGTTAGGATGATGGGTGTGTGTGCGCTCGTGTGTACAGGGCCATTATCTCTCGAATGTGAGCTGAGAATCCGATCTTACTGCCTGCTGTAAACAGGAAAGGACAGAGCCCTGCAACTATTTCCGTTGTTCCCTGGAAAAACGCCAACTCTTTCCATCTGCTGTATTTGCCCATGGCAGATTTTGACATCATTCCGGAAGATGTAACTTTCCCTTGAACCTGATACAGTGGTTATATCTGTGTGTTTCTGTGTGTTTTTGCATGTGTGATCATTCGACCAGAATTGGGAGCAGTGGGTTCATCCATAAACACAACCCAAGGGACCCACACCTCCTCTCACTCTGACCCCAAACAGTTATCCTTCTGACCCATTGGCCCATTGGGAGCCAACCTGAAATGAACCCTCTACTGTGTGTTGACCTGGTTATTCTAACAGTGTGTGATGTGTGTGTGTTGACAGGGAGAACTGCCTGTCCCCAGTCAGCCCAGAGACGTGTCCCCTGGTGCAGGCGTTCCTCTCCCCATGGAGGATGTTCCTGGCCCACGCCCACACCCAGCTGAAGACCGGCCTGCAGACGCAGGAGAGACACCTCTTCCTTTTCACTGACACACTCCTCATCGCCAAGGCCAAGTGAGTCTCTCTGTGTGTGTGTGTGAGAGAGAGAGGGAGGGGGGGGGAGAGAGAGAGAGAGAGAGAGAGAGAGAGCTAAAAACAGCATTCCATCTCTCTTTCTTTCCTCCACCAAGTGAGACATACTGTATCCCTCTCTCATCCCCTCTTCCCTCCCTCTCTCTACTCCATACTCGCTCCTATCCAGCCTATAATTACCTCTTCAAAGTAGCCACCCTTTGCCTTGATGACAGCTTTGCGCACTCTTGGCATTCTCTCAACCAACTTCACCTGGAATGCTTTTCCAACAGTCTTGAAGGAGTTCACACATATGCTGAGCACTTGTTGGCTGCTTTTCCTTCACTCTGCGGTCCAACTTATCCCAAACCATCTCAATTGGGTTGAGGTCAGATGATTGTGGATGCCAGGTCATCTGATGCAGCACTCCATCACTCTCCTTCCTGGTCAAATAACCCTTACACAGCCTGGAGGTGGGTTTTGGGTCATTGTCCTGTTGAAAAACAAATGATAGTCCCACTAAGCGCAAACCAGATGGGATGGCGTATCGCTGCAGAATGCTGTGGTAGCCGTGCTGGTTAAGTGTGCCTTGAATTCTAAATAAATCACTGACAGTGTCACCAGCAAAGCACCCCCACACCATCACACCTCCTCCTCCATGCTTCACGGTGGGAACCACACATGCGGAGATCATCCACTCACCTACTCTGCGTCTCACAAAGACACGGCGGTTGGAACCAAAAATCTCACATTTGGACTCATCAGACCAAAGGACAGATTTCCACCGGTCTAATGTCCATTGCTCGTGTTACTTGGCCCAAGCAAGTCTCTTCTTCTTATTGGTGTCCTTTAGTAGTGGTTTCTTTTCAGCAATTCGACCATGAAGGCCTGATTCACGCAATCTCCTCTGAACAATTGATGTTGAGATGTGTCTGTTACTTGAACTCAGTGAAGCATTTATTTGGGCTGCAATTTCTGAGGCTGGTAACTCTAATGAACTTATCATCTGCAGCAGAGGTAACTCTGGGTCTTCCATTTCTGTGGCGGTCCTCATGAGAGCCAGTTTCATCATAGTGCTTGATGGTTTTTGCGACTGCATTTGAAGAAACTTTCAAAGTTCTTGAAATGTTCCATATTGACTGACCTTCATGTCTTAAAGTAATGATGGACTGTCCTTTCTCTTTGCTTATTTGAGCTGTTCTTGCCATAATATGGACTTGGTCTTTTACATTTACATTACATTTTAGTAATTTAGCAGACGCTCTTATCCAGAGCGACTTACAGTTAGTGAATACATATTTTTTTTATACTGGCCCCCCGTGGGAATCGAACCCACAACCCTGGCGTTGCAAACGCCATGCTCTATCAACTGAGCTACATCCCTGCCGGCCATTCCCTCCCCTACCCTGGGCCAATTGTGCGCCGCCCATGAGTCTCCCGGTCGCGGCAGAGCCTGGATTCGAACCAGGATCTCTAGTGGCACAGTTAGCACTGCGATGCAGTGCCTTAGACCACTGCGCCACTCAGGAGTTATTTACCAAATACGTCTATCTTCTGTATACCACCACTACCTTGTCACAACACAACTGATTGGCTCAAATGCATTAAGAAGGAAAGAAATTCCACAAATTAACTTTTTACAAGGCACACCTGTTAATTGAAATGCATTCCAGGTGACTACCTCATGAAGCTGGTTGATAGAATGCCAAGAGTGTGCAAAGCTGTCATCAAGGCAAAGGGTGGCTATTTGAAGAATCTAAAACATAAAATATATTTTGATTTGTTTAAAACTTTTTTGGTTACTCTATGATTCCATATGTGTTATTTCATAGTTTTGATGTCTTCAACATTATTATACAATGTAGAAAATTGTAAAAATAAAGAAAAACCCTTGAATTAGTAGGTGTGTCCAAACTTTTTTCTGGTACTGTATATTCAACATCATGTGCCTCTGGGTGGAGCTGACCCATACAGTGGTGACAGCTATAATTGGCTTTATTACATTATGGGTGAAAAACAGTAGGTTTAGGATGTTAGGAAGGAGTAAGTGTGTGTATCGGAGGCGTGCACGTGTGCCAACACTGGCTTGGTGCGGGGAGCAGGAACGGGCCGGACCGGGCTGACGACGCGCACCACTGGCTTGGTGCGGGGAGCAGGAACGGGCCGGACCGGACTGACGACGCGCACCATTGGCTTGGTGCGGGGAGCAGGAACAGGCCGGACCGGGCTGACGACGCGCACCACTGGCTTGGTGCGGGGAGCAGGAACAGGCCGGACCGGGCTGGCGACGCACACCACAGGCTTAGTGCGGGGAGCAGGAACGGGCCTGACCGTACTGGGAACACACACCACTGGCCTTGTGCGGGAATCAGGAACGGGCCGGACCGGACTGGTGACACACACCACTTGCTTGGTGCGAGGAGTGGGACTGGGTTTCCACATAAACCTCCGCTCCCTCTGCTGCCTACTCAGTTCCTCTCGCCGTGCCTCCACACTATCCTTCTCCCTCGTGACCAGTGACCCCCGTAACCTGGCGGCCTCCTCTGCCAACCTGCTGAACCGCTCTATCGCGGCCTCCCGCTGCCTCGTCGTCCACGGCGTGAGCCCCCCCCTAAATGTTTGGGCTTGTCTCTCCCCCGTGCTCATGGCCTCCATCCCTCTTGCCAGACTCTCACTCATCTCCTCCCAGGTCCATCCTCTCTCCTCGTCACGCTGCTTGATCCAGTCTTGGTGGGATCTTCTGTCACGATCGTTATAAACAGCGGACCAAGGCGCAGCGTGATATGCGTACATCTTTTATTAAGTACACACACGAACAAAACAACAAACCAAACGATACGTGAAGTCCTAGGTAAATACACCAAAACAAACCTTACGGAACAAGATCCCACAAATAACTAGTGCCAACAGGCTGCCTAAGTATGGTTCCCAATCAGAGACAACGAGAATCAGCTGCCTCTGATTGGGAACCACCCTGGCCAACATAGAAAACACGAACTAGAACAAAACATAGAAAATCACACATAGAAAATCCACACCCTGGCTCAACATATAAGAGTACCCAGAGCCAGGGCGTGACAATCGCACTGCTTTGCTTTATCTTGGCCAGGTCGCAGTTTTAAATGAGAACTTGTTCTCAACTGGCTTACCTGGTTAAATAAAGGTAAAATAAAATAAATAAATAAACAGTACGGACATTGCAATTTAATGCGCTGGCCATATCTGCAGTCCTCATGCCTCCTTGCAGCATGCCTAAGGCACGTTCACGCAGATGAGCAGGGACCCTGGGCATCTTTCTTTTGGTGTTTTTCAGAGTCAGTAGAAAGGCCTCTTTAGTGTCCTAAGTTTTCATAGGTGTGACCTTAATTGCCTACCGTCTGTAAGCTGTTAGTGTCTTAAGGACTGTTCCACAGGTGCATGTTCATTAATAGTTTATGGTTCATTGAACAAGCAATGAAGATCTGTGAAGTTATTTGGATTTTTACTAATTATCTTTGAAAGACAGGGTCCTGAAAAAGGGACGTTTCTTTTTTCGCTGAGTTTATATGTAGGAATATTGAGAATTCGACCATGGCTATTAATTAATGTACTGTATGTGCTCAGAAATATGTGATTCAGTGTGTGTGTGTGTGTGTGTGCTAGTGTGTTAAACTGTGTGTGACCCTCTTGTGTTTCCTGCAGGTCGTCCACACACTTCAAGCTGAAGGCTCAGGTGCGTGTGTGTGAGATGTGGACAGCAGGCTGTATGGAGGAGGTGTGTGAAGGCAGCACCAGTCCAGACAGGAGCTTCGTCATGGGCTGGCCCACTTTTAACTGTGTCGCCACATTCAGGTACACACACGCACACACACACACACACACACACAAACACACACACACAGTCTTGCGCAGCTAACCTTGTGGGGACATACAATTCAGTCCCATTCAAAATCCTATTTTCCCTAACCCCTAACCCCAAACCTAACCCTAACCCTAACCCTAACCTTAACCCAAAAACCTAACCCTAACTCTAACTCCTAACACTAACCCTAAACCTAAACCTAATTCTAACCCTAACACTAATTCTAACCTTAACCCTAAACCCCCTAGAAATAGCATTTGACCTTGTGGCGATTAACAAAATGTCCCCAGTTGGTCCAATTTGTCTTGGTTTACTATTCTTGTGGGGACTTCTGGTCCCCACAAGTATAGTTAAACACGTCCACACACACAGACACACAGACACACAGACACACACACACACACATACACACTTACAGTACCAGTCAAAAGTTTGGACACACCTACTCTTTCCAGGGTTTTTCTTTATTTTTACTATTATCTACATTGTAGAATAATAGTGAAGACATTAAAACTATGAAATAACACATATGGAATCATGTAGTAACCAAAAAAGTGTTAAACAAATGAAAATATATGTTTTATTTGTGATTCTTCAAATAGCCACCCTTTGCCTTGATGACAGCTTTGCACACTGTTGGAATTCTCTCAGCCAGCTTCATGAGGTAGTCACCTGGAATGCAATTCAATTAACAGGTGTGCCTTCTTAAAAGTTAATTTGTGGATGAACGGATGATCTCTGCATGTGTATTTCCCACCGTAAAGCATGGAGGAGAAGGTGTTATGGTGTTGGGGTGCTTTGTTGGTGTCACTGTCTGTGATTTATTTAGAATTCAAGGAACACTTAACCAGGATGGCTACCACAGCATTCTACAGCGATACACCATCCCATCTGGTTTGGGGTTAGGGGGACTATCATTTGTTTTTCAACAGGACAATGACCCAACATACCTCCAGGCTGTATAAAGGCTAATTTACCAAAAAGGAGAGTGATGGAGTGCTGCATCAGATGACCTGGCCTCCACAATCCCCTGACTTCAACCCAATTGAGATGGTTTGGGATGAGTCGGACCGCAGAGTGAAGGAAAAGCAGCCAACAAGTGCTCAGCATATGTGGGAACTCCTACAAGACTGTTGGAAAAGCATTCCAGGTGAAGCTGGTTGAGAGAATGCCAAGAGTGTGCAAAGCTGTCATCAAGGCAAAGGGTGGCTACTTTCAAGAATCTCAAATATAAAATATATTTTGATTTGTTTAACACTTTTCTGTTTACTACATGATTCCATATGTGTTATTTCATAGTTCTGATGTCTTCACTATTATTCTACAATGTAAGAAATAGTAAAAATAAAGAAAACCCTTGAATGAGTAGATGTGTCCAAACTTTTGACTGGTAGTGTATGTATAAAAGCAGACTGGTTACGGTATGGTTACTGTATACTCTGTACTTATAGTGAGAAAGTCCCTTTAATAAATCCTCATTGAGTATGCACAGTACAGTACAGGACTTGTTATTATGTGTCTCAGAACAAGGAACAACCACTAGAACAGTACATTTTCAACCCTCCACCACACCGCAACCTGGGTCATATTCCTAGTCGTAACCCCCCCTTACTCTGACCACAGAGAGCTAGGGACTGTAAAATATCACACACACACACACACACACACACTATATGCCTTGACACCAGGAATTCATAGGAACTATGCAGTTTTACAGGGACACGTTATGTAAGAGAAGATGAGAAACATAATAGGGTCCAATTTCTCTTCTATCTCTCTATCCGTCTGCAGTTCTGTGGAGCACAAGGAGAAGTGGCTTTCTCTCATCAAAAGGTAACCAGAATTGACGGGAGACGATGTTGTTCATAACTTACTCTGACAGTAATATTCTATGGCTTGACTTCAGTATAGAGTAGACTAGAAGTATGGCTTGTGTGAAATAAAGTGTTGTTTTCTAATTCTGACTTCCTTCCTCCTTCTTCCTCCAGTCGAATAAACGAAGAGAAAGAGAAGGATGACCCCAAGACCATTCCTTTGAAGATATTTGCAAAGGACATTGGGAATTGTGCTTATGTAAGTTTACGTATGGGTGGTGCAGGTCTGTGTGTGTGTGCGTTCCTTCATGTTTGTGTGTGTGTTTGCGTTAATTTATCTCATGTTTTTGTGCTTTTCCCCAGGCTAAGACTCTAGCTGTCAGTAATTCAGACAGCACCGCTGATGTAATCCGAATGGCACTACAGCAGTTTGGCATTTCAGTAAGTGTGTACGCTTGTTTTTGAGTGTATGTGCTAGTGTGTGAGTGGGTATGTTTTGGAAGTGTGTCCCTTGGTGCCATTGACTCTCTCTCTCTCTCCCCTCTGTCTCTCTCTGTCTCTCTTGCTCTCTGTCTCTCTCTGTCTCTCTCTCTGTCTCTCTCTGTCTCTCTCTCTGTCTCTCCCTCTCCCTCTCCCTCTCCCCCTCTCTCTCTCTCTCTCTCAATACAGGGCTGTGTGAAAGACCACCAGTTGTGGATGAGCTCCTGTAAGGATGACTCCCCCTATCCTCTGATTGGTGAGTTTACCTCCATTACCCAGCCCTACGCAGCCCTTTACACCCAGCATAAACCCAGCCATATCCCTCTCGTTTAGTTTGAGGTAGCAGTTGTCCCTAATCAGTGGTCAGGGGCAACTTCTACCTACTACAACCCTTTACTCTGAGATCAAAAGTTGCTCTGCTTTGGGATTTTTCCTCCCGTTAATGACGAGGTAGATAAGAGACTAGCTGAATACTGTAAACCTGGCCTGGTCACATCTCAGGACAGACTCACGTCCCCTGACCTCTAACCTCCTGACCCTCTCCTCTCTTACCCCTCAGGACACGAGTTTCCCTTCAGTATCAAGATGAGTCACATTCGGGATGGGGGAGCAGTGGGAGGAGGTGGAGGGAAGGATGCGATTCCTCCTCCGGAGGACCAGGGGGCGATGCTGCTGGACCAGTGTCTCCCTCCAGACACCCAGTGCCAGTTCATCCTCAAGCCCAGCCGGGTGGGCCTCAGACAGGCTCCGCTCATAGGTATGAGACCCCTTACCCACAGTGATCGGCTCAACAGAAAGTAAGGGTTAAGTTTCCTTCCAAAAATGTGTCCCCTCCCATTTTTGCGCTTGTTTACTTCATACCTCCTTCTTTTCCCTCATACGTCTTTCTCTCTGAAAGTATGGAATGAGAGAGAGAGAGAGAGAGAGAACATATAGAGAGAGAGAACATAGAGAGAGAGAGAACATAGAGAGAGAGAACAGAGAGAGAGAGAACATATAGAGAGAGAACATAGAGAGAGAGAACATAGAGAGAGAGAGAACATAGAGAGAGAGAACATAGAGAGAGAGAACATAGAGAGAGAGAACATAGAGAGAGAGAACATAGAGAGAGAGAACATAGAGAGAGAGAACATAGAGAGAGAGAACATAGAGAGAGAACATAGAGAGAGAGAACATAGAGAGAGAGAGAACATAGAGAGAGAGAGAACATAGAGAGAGAGAGAACAGAGAGAGAGAGAGAACATAGCGAGAGAGAGAACATAGAGAGAGAGAGAACATAGAGAGAGTGAGAACATAGAGAGAGAGATAACATAGAGAGAGAGAGAACATAGAGAGAGAGAACGTAGAGAGAGTGAGAACATAGAGAGAGAACATAGAGAGAGAGAACATAGAGAGAGAGAGAGAACATAGAGAGAGTGTGTGAGAATGTGTTCCAGGAGGCTCATTGAGGAGGCTCCACTGAATCACCCACAAGCCCCTCAGATTCCTCTCTGTCCACGTTAAGTTCTTACATAAGCCTCCATTTAACCATACCGTCCCCTACCCGCTACATCAGCCTAATTATTTCCATCTAACAAGTGTTTTATGAACATGGCAAAGGGTGTCACTGATGGATTTGGGTGTCAACTCTGCCATGATACCAAATATTTTTACCAATACATCCAGAAAATGAAAGGTTTTTATTGGCTAGGAGAGAAATATGGCATCTGTTTTGCAACAAGCCAAAATGGATACATTAACATCTATAAAATGATCAAAACATTGCCCACACAACCAGCCCTCTCTCTCTTTCTCTCCCCCCTCGTTCCCTCTCTTTTAAATATTCCCCCTCTCCAAGATTTCTCACACTGGCGTGTAATGATGCGTGATTTACAACTTTATAAACTTTGAACGATGCTTCGGCTCGTTTAAGAATTTTGGAGCAGCTCTGTAACAATGTTGTTTTTGATTTGGCTTCCAACATGTAACTGAGTGTAAAGCTGGAGTGGATTGTTAAAGTCAGTTTTGAACGTGCAGGGTCCTGGGCAGCTAGGGGTGTTGTGCCACTAATGTGGAAGGGCCTTTTATCCCCCCCCCCCCTCCCCCACACACAAACAAAGCATAAGCTGTGCTTCACACACATTTAATGTTTTTATCCAGAAAGTCCAAGTAGACAGACAAACAGGTACACACACGCGCAACGTAAGAGCAGACATCATGTCTGCACCTTAACTTAAATAAACACACAGACAGAGAGCTCATAGTCTATCAGACATACACAGACACACACGGTACGTAACATATGAACACACACTCACAGACTCACAGCTTCTTAACATGATCTCAGAAATATTAAACATCTCTTTCTCTCTCTCTCTCTCTCTCTCTCTCTCTCTCTCTCTCTCTCTCTCTCTCTCTCTCTCTCTCTCTCTCTCTCTCTCTCTCTCTCTCTCTCTCTCTCTCTCTCTCGCTCGCTCGCTCTCTCTCTCTCTCTCTCTCTCTCTCTCTCGCTCGCTCGCTCTCTCTCTCTCTCTCTCTCTCTCTCTCTCTCTCTCTCTCTACAGGGCTGTGTGGGGCAGGGCTCTACAGACTGCCCCACCTCCACCCAATTAGACAGAACCCTCTCTAGTCACGTCTCTTTCTGAATCAATGCCTCTTTCTCTCCCTCTCTCTCTCACACCACCCTTCTCTCTCTTTTTCCCTTCCTCTGCTCTCTCCAAACACCATTCAGTCTCCAACTCTATCCCCCTCTCTCCCCCTCTCATCATGTTTTATTGAGCAGTAGGCCCTACTTAATATTTGAATAATGTCTTTAATGTTGGAATAACCCCCCCCCCCACACACCTCTCTCCATAGAGCCAGGTCAGAAGTCCATTAAGAGGAAGAGGTTGTTGATAAACTGGGCCTTCTGGAGGGGGTCCGGTAGCCAGCTGGACGGTGTCCCCCTGACCCCCACCTCCCTGTCCCCCACCCCGGGACGCCTGTTCGGACGGTCTCTCAGCTCCGTCTGCCCCTCTGACCACACCCTGCCCAAACCTGTCATGGACATGCTGGTGTTTCTGTACCAGGAGGGTCCCTACACCAGGGGTATATTCCGTCGCTCTGCAGGGGCCAAAGCCTGCAGAGAGCTGAAAGACAGACTGGACAATGGGACAGAGGACACACACACACTCACACACGAGTCTGTGTTCGTCACCGCCGCAGTCTTCAAGGTAGGACAGAACGCACTTGAGCACGCACACACATGCACACACCACGCACACACCAGGGTCCTTTTGTATTAATCCGAGTTTAAATGGTTTAGCCAGGCTTGTCTGATCAGATAAAATGGGACATGAGAGAGAGGAGGTTTGAAGGATCTGTTTCATCCTGCTTCAACACATCAGAATAATTCACAGCACCGAGCTAACACAGCTGTAGACACACATATTCACCGCCATATCCAGTGTGTGTGTGTGTGTTTGAAATCCCCATAGAAAGTCTTAGACAGACAGAAAGTAGTGAAGTGATTGGAGTTGAAGACAAAGCTCAGGTAGAAAAACACACTCAATTCAATGCACGTTGGGAGGCTTTACTGGAAACCTGTAGCTGTATTAGATCATACAGAACAGGACACACACACACACACACAGAGAGAGAGAGAACACATGCTGCTGTTCAGTTAGGTATATTACTATACCCAATCCTAGCCAACAAACAAAAAACAACTGAGTTGACAAACAAACAACGTTGAGTGAAAAAGGATCAATTGCTTCAGTAAAAACACATCTGGCTGTGCCAACTCTCAACTACTCTATAATGTTACTTCAGAAGTCCTGCATACTTGAATTGCACAGCCTCTTTCATAGCATTCTATTCTATTTTATGTGCCATATTTTCAGGATTCATTAAATCTCTACTGAAAATAAGCATATGTGGTGATGCTAAGGTGTGTTCTAACCTAAAGTGTGTCCCTGTGGTTGTGTCCCCCAACAGGACTTCCTGCGGAACATTCCGGGCAGTCTGTTGTGTGTGGATCTGTATGAGCAGTGGGTTGGAGCGATGGAGCGAGAGGTAGAAGAGGAGAAGACGCAAGCCATCCATAGGTACTGACACTCCCCGTAATGCACCTTCACAAACACATACACAGACGAAAAACTAAGCTGCTGTGAAGGAGGGGTGGCACAGGGAGCTAGAATGAAAGAAAAGGGGAGGAAAAAGCTGTTTTGATCCAGAGGAAAATAAAGTCCTTCTTCTCAAGCCTACAGGGGGGAAAAAGCATAAAATAAAATGAAAATATGTTTCCATTCTTCTTACCCCAGGAATGTGACAGACCCTACATTCTGCTGGTTTCCCAAAGGATGTAGCAATGTGTATGTGTGTGTGTGAGGGGGGGGCTAGTGCACCTTACATTCTCTGCCCAATCTTTGTCTGACATATCCAGTCTCACCAGATGTTGTCAATGTTGTGTTTTCATCACTGATTACTTTGTCCCCCCCCTCCACCTTAGGTTGGTCCATCTTCTACCCAGTGAGAACCTGTTGCTACTCAGACATGTGGTTGCCTTGCTCCACTGTATCCAAGGAAATGCAGAAGACAACCAGATGAATGCCTTCAACCTGTCGGTGTGCATCGCTCCCAGCATGCTGTGGACACCAGCCCCCTGTAGCCCAGGGGGGGAGGGGGAGGCCACCAAGAAGGTGAGAATGGACCCCAAACCTCAAACCTTTTTGTAGATTTTCCTCTCTGCTAACAAACTTTTTCATTTCTTTAATTTACTTTCATGTCTTATTTCAATCACATAATTCTACCATACATTCAAAGTGTATGTGTGTTACTACATCATACTCTTGCTTATATCAAGTATTAATATCAATGGGAGATTTGGATGAGAGTGAGTTGCTCACGTGTACTTCCAGTTACATTTCCAGTTAAGAACAAGGGCCCCATACATACATACGTACATACATACTTACTCATACTGCACGCATAAATGTCTGGAGGACTGAGGCTAAGGGCCAGGACAGGGTGTAAAGGAAAGTTATACTGTTGCTACCTAGCTGTCTGACCAACCAGGATGTCCAATGGAAGTAGAAACAGCAGTGTGGAGTTACAGTGTGTGTCAACCTCCTGCTAGGAGCCTCAGGCTGGGCTATACTATGTATGTTTCCTCTTTAAACCTGGACTGACCTACTTACACACTGCTTTTACATTGATCTAGTCACCGGTTTTCAATCTCTGTACTGACACACACAAGCACACACACACACATACACACACACGCACACACACAAGTTTGAGATCTCTATCCTTGCAGTCACGGTGACACAAAACAAGCATGAAATCCATGCACTGACAGAAAAGCTTGACAATTTACACTAACTTACTCACACAGAGTAAGAATTGACACACCAGTTCACAGTACTAACCCTACCACTAGACTGTGTCCAACCAATGCTAGCCCTGAAATGATTCAATTTGACTAAGATAACCTGCCTAAATGACTACCGACCCGTAGCACTCACGTCTGTAGCCATGAAGTGCTTTGAAATGCTGGTCATGGCTCACATTATCACCATTATCCCAGAAACCCTAGACCCACTCCAATTTGCATACCGCCCCAACAGATCCACAGATGATGCAATCTCTATTGCACTCCACACTGCCCTTTCCCACCTGGACAAGAGGAACACCTACGTGAGAATGCTATTCATTGACTACAGCTCAGTGTTCAAAACCATAGTGCCCTCAAAGCTCATCACTAAGCTAAGGACCCTGGGACTAAACACCTCCCTCTGCAACTGGATCCTGGACTTCCTGACAGGCCACCCACAGGTGGTAAGGGTAGGTAACAACTCATCTGCCACACTGATCCTAAACACGGGGGCCCCTCAGGGTTGCGTGCTCAGTCCCCTCCTATACTCCCTGTTCACCCATGACTGCATGGCCAGGCACAACTCCAACACCATCATTAAGTTTGCAGACGACACAACAGTGGTAGGCCTGATCACAGACAACGATGAGACAGCCTATAGGGAGGAGGTCAGAGACCTGGCCATGTGGTGCCAGGATAACAACCTCTCCCTCAACGTGATCAAGACAAAGGAGATGATTGTGGACTACAGGAAAAAAAAGAAGACTGAGCATGCCCCCATTCTCATCGACGGGGCTGTAGTGGAACAGGTTGACTGACGAACAAACTATCATGATCCAAACACACCAAGACAGTCATGAAGAGGGCACGACAAAGCCTATTCCCCCTCAGGAGACTGAAAAGATTTGGCATGGGACCTCAGATCCTCAAAAGGTTCTACAGCTGCACCATCGAGAGCATCCTGACTGGTTTCATCACCGCCTGGTATGGCAACTGCTCGGCCTCCGACCGCAGTACATCACTGGGGCCAAGCTACCTGCCATCCAGGACCTCTATACCAGGCGGTGTCAGAGGAAGGCCCTAAAAATTGTAAAAGACTCCAGCCACCCTAGTCATAGACTGTTCTCCCTGCTACCACATGGCAAGTGGTACCGGAGCACCAAGTCTAGGTCCAAAAGGCTTCTTAACAGCTTCTACCCCCAAGCCATAAGACTCCTGAACAGCTAATCATGGCTACCTGGACTATTTGCATTGTCCCCCCCACCCCATCCCCTCTTTTACGCTGCTGCTACTCTGTTTATTATCTATGCATAGTCACTTTAACTCTACCCACATGTACATATTACCTCAATTACCTCGACTAACCGGTGCCCCCGCATATTGACTCTGTACCTGTACCCCCTGTATATAGCCTCCCTACTGTTATTTTATTTTACTGCTGCTCTTTAATTATTTGCTATTTTTATTTTTTACTTATCTGTTCTTTACTTAACACTTTTTTTAATTTCTTAAAACTGCATTGTTGATTAAGGGTTTGTAAGTAAGCATTTCACTATTCGGCGCATGTGGCAAAAAACATTTGATTTGATTTGTTTTGCCACCAGTGGCCCCAGATGTATTGTAAGTTAATAATAAACAAGAATAAGTCATTAAGTCTATAATACTCTCTGAATTACGGTCGATTTTGGACACATTGTTGTTGAAACACACTCAATCTGGGTGTTTCCAGATCTTTCTCTCTCCTTGTCAAATGTGTGTTTGTTTCTGTTGAGGCTTGGGCCTGTTGAGGTTCACTGGGAAAAAATCCAAAGCATTTCCTACAGATTCCTGAGGACGAGTGTGTTTTCACAAACCCGCCGCTTTAAACACTCCTCTCTTGTCTTTACACACAGGCACAAACTCACACTCACACGGTCACACTCACACTCACACACACACACACACACACACACACACACATACACTCACACACACACACACACACAAACGGACACACACACACTCACACACACACACACACACACACATAAACACACGCACACGTACACGGACACACTCACACGGACACACTCACTCAAACACACTCACACTCATTCCCCTGGTCGGTCGCGGTCTCACAAGGACAAAGTCTGGGACACTGGGAAGTCTGGAACACTCTGGACTGTAGGTTGTTTTTGTCAGAAAAGTATGCACAATAAATACGCACACTAGCTTACCTTACCCCAGAAAAAGCCCCCTTACACCTTCACTGATGACAACAGGTTCTGGATTACAGTTTTTCTCGATTGCTAAGACACATTTCTTGAAAGCTGCTCTCCTTTTCTCTTAACTGTGAACACAAAACCCAATTTTCAAGCTACATTCACAAAACCTCAGACTCTTCTTGCAAAACCAAACTTTCACCTCAAAACAGTTCAATCTGTGCTCAAAACTGAACTATGTTGTCAAATCGTGCCCCGAGTCAATCAAAATAAAAAACACTACTGAACAGTCACTAAACACTACGTAGAAAAATAGAAAACACAATGCTCAGGACATGAAGCTGGAGAAATAAATGTTTATTGTTCACTGTAGGCTAAATGCATGTTGCAAAACAAAAAAAAACCTGTGCATTTAGCACTTGTATAAAAAGACAAAACAGAAATCTTGTGCATTTACATGTAGCACTTGTAAAAACAAACAGAAATCTTATGCAGTTTTGCCACTTGTGTACAGTAAGCCCATGTAAAAATAAAGTACAAAAATATACAAAGAAGTGCATTACTCAGCCACAGCATCATGTCTCCGTACTGGGTCAGGCCACAGGACTTCATCCACATCACAGGCCACATTTTGTCTGGCCAGGCAACGGGGAGAAAAACCCCTGGCATGCCGTATCCAGGCTTGGCATGCCTCCACACCTATGTCACCACAGGCAAGTCCCATGGCTTGCAGGAGATTTACCCTGGTGTAAGGTTGGCGTTCATATACCTTCCACCGCCATGAGGAGAAGAATTCCTCAATGGGGTTTAGGAAAGGGGAGTACGGTGGAAGGCAAAGATTGATAAAACCTTGGTTCATATTGTACCACTCTCTAACCTGGAGGGCTCTGTGAAAACTCACATTGTCCCAAACAACAACATAGATGGGATGCTCATCCTGCTGCCCTAACAAAGCATCTCGCATGTGATTGAGGAAAATGAGGAGCTGGTGAGTGTTGTAGGGCCCCAGGTTGGCATGATGGTGGACAACCCCATGATTGCTGATGGCAGCACATAATGTGACATTGCCACCACGCTGCCCAGGAACACCAACAATGGCCCGATGGCCAATCACATTACGGCCTCTCCTTCTCCTTTTGGTGAGATTAAACCCAGCTTCATCCATGTAGATGTATTGATGGGGTCTTTCCATTGCATCCAGTTGAAAAACCCTCTGTAGAAATATATATAGTTTTGTAAGTGATACGGAAAAAGTGATTTAGGCCACTACAGTAAATCACTACTTAGAGTAATCAACATTGAATGTGTCTGGATATATGCCAACCTGTACATACTGGAATCTTTGCTCTTTGACTCTGTCTGAGTTGCGATCAAAGGGCACTCTGTATAGCTGTTTCATGCGCAGTCTGTTGCGCTTGAGGACACGATCAACAGTAGAGAGGCTGACACTGTTGATACAATGATCTTCTGCTGAATTTCGCTCAGTTTAATGGCATTGTTCTCACGGACCATATCAACAATTAGGGTCTCTTGGTGTGGGGAGAACATACCTGTCCTCCCACCCCCATGTGGCAGTCTTTCAATTCTACAAAAAGAGAACATGGAGTTACAAAAAATATACATGGAATACTAGGCCTACAAACAGTTAGACCAACCCTCCATTACAATACTACAGTACATTGGTACAGTGATGTACTGAAACATATATTTACTTACAGTATACTGTGGTACAGTATATAGTATGTCATACAGTAATTGCTGTCAACATTTACACAAACTGTACTATAATGTCAAAAAAAGGTAATTACCTGTTCTCTTCTCTAAATCTTCGGATTATGGTGGACACAGTGAATCTACTGATGCTCATACCATGGACAAGAACATGGTCAATCACAGTAGCTCTGATTTCATCAGATATTACTGTTCTTTGTCTTCGCTGACCACCTCGACCACCTTGACCTCCTCTCACACGAACTCTTCCTCTCAGATTTCTATCCATTGTAGGGCCTCACAAACCAGTGCTCTCTGAACTGGCTTACTGTATATGTTCCCTCACATCATTAGCCACAAGTGTGATCAATTTTGAGTTGTTGTGTTCAAGTGGTGACACCTGTGCTCTAATTGTGTTTGACTTTTGTCACCTGTGCTCACCATTATGCAGCACGGGTGCATCACAATGAAAATGTGTTGGCAAGTTATGTCTAAACAGGTGAAAAGTGCTTATGGTTTTGCCAAAAGAGTGATTGATTCAATCAGTGGGTTCAGGCAACTGAGCATTTGGTTCAGACAATAGGGTTTAGTGTTTTAGCAATTGAGAAAAACTGTAATGATTGGAATTGCAGTCGGAGCCCTGATCTAGGACCAGTCATTGACTTGTGTGTAACAAGTTCTATGATCTGTTCCCAGGTCTGTGAGCTGGTACAGTTCCTGATTGAGAACTGCAGGAAGGTCCTGGGAGATGATGTCACCTCTCTGTTTGGTGGATTCCCTCAGAAGAGCAACAGCAGCGACCACGGATCAGGTAAACAAAGTCTCCATTTATTTACTGAAGAAATAACATCTAATTCCAGATTATGTTGTACAGTGCTCTAAACAAATGCTGTTTGTTTTGGTGGCAGATAAAAATACAGTTGGATAGGAACAGAAAAGACAGGAAGAAGAGATGTCTCCTATTGGTAAAGGGAGGAAGAGAGCTCTTCACAAGGGTCAGAAAGGTCATGCGTAGGGTCTCCCGAGTGGCGCAGTGGTCTAAGGCACTGCATCGCAGTGCTAGCTGTGCCACTAGAGATCCTGGTTCGAGTCCAGGCTCTGTCGCAGCCGGCCGCGACCGGGAGACCCATGGGGCGGCGTACAATTGGCCCAGCGTTGTCCAGTGTAGGGGAGGGTTTGGCCGACAGGGATGTTCTTGTCCCATCGCGCACTAGCGACTCCTGTGGCGGGCTGGGCGCAGTGCACGCTGACTCGGTCGCCAGGTGTACGGTGTTTCCTCCGACACATTGGTGCAGCTGGCTTCCGGGTTAAGCGGGCACTGTGTCAAGAAGCAGTGAGGCTCGGTTGGGTTGTGTTTCGGAGGACGCACGACTCTCGACCTTCGCCTCTCCCGTGTCCGTACGGGAGTTGCAGCGATGGGACAAGACTGTAACTACCAATTGGATACCACGAAATTGGAAAAAAAAGAAAAAAAAGAAAGGTCGTGTGTGTGTGCGAGTTGAGTGTTCTCTCAGACGTGGCCTCTCCATAAGCCTGTGTCTCGGTGAGGTTTGCTGATTGGGGTCACTATGTTGACCTCAGTCACTTCAGTGATTAGTACACTCTCAGACACTCATTAACACACCAGCCAATTCCCTCCTTCTCCCCTAAACCACCTAAACCAAACTCTATGAATGGCAGCTGTATGCTAGGGACCATGACAACACTTTATGCTTAGTTTTCAAACCCTGTGTCTATCTAATGAAATGGAGGTTTGTTCAAACTCAATCTCCCCCCTTCTCTCATTCCCTTTCTCACTCCCTCCATAGATGTGTCATCTTTCCAGATGAACGACTCATCCTACGACAGTCTGGAGAACGAGTTAAACGAAGACCCAGAGTCGCCCTTCCAGGAGTCCCTCCCTCTGAGAGACAAGGCCATGCCAGACAGCCGCAGTAGAGACTCTGTCATTACGCTGAGTGACTGTGACCCCGACCCTGACCCTGAGGCTGACCTCCTACATCTCCCCCCACTGGCCAGACCAAGGAAGTTCACCTCTGTCCAATCACATGGCCCTCGGAGGTTACGACGCAGCTCAGAGCCCGCCCTCGGACACACCCCCGGATCTCTGATTGTCCAATCAGATATGCACCGTTTGGCGTCACGTAAAGCGAGCTACGATGCGGCGATGGAGGGAGAGGAAGGAGAGGAGGAGGAAGAGGAGGATGAAGTGTTTCTGAAGCAGGGGATCAGGGCTCTGCAGCTGAAAGACAATGTAGTCACAGGTGGAGAAAGAGGAGGGGTTGGAACTCTCGGGCGGAGGAAGCTGAAGCACGCCCCGCCCACTCCTTTACGATTGGATGCCAGCTGCTCCAGCCTGTCATCCCCGGCAACCTCCCCCACAGGATCCTCCCTCAGCTCCCTAGACTCCGCCTTCTCCCATTATTCCACAGACTATGTGACCAGCGCCGGCTTCCATTTGGCTGAGCCTTCACCCCGCTTCCCCCTCTCACCCCGCTCCCCCCTCTCACCCCGCTCCCCCCTCTCACCCCGCTCCCCCCTCTCACCTCGCTTACCCCGCTCCCCCCAGGCCTCACCCCCAAAGAGAGACACAGTGGACTGGAGCCAAAGCCACCCCCCCCACTCCTCCCGGACCCCCTCCACCCACCACGGCCTGCACCCCAACACTTGGCTCAAGAGGGACCAACGGCTGTCGCTACGGCAACCCGACAACGGACACCTGGAGGAGGAAGTGGGGGAGGGGGAAGGGGTTAGCATCCCAAAATCCCCCGAGGTTAAAGGTGTAGAGGTGACCACCAAGAGGAGGTCCAGCAGCCCTCCATCCTACCAGCAGGCTATCCTACAGCTACAGGGGAGTAGGTCTCCCTTCTACAGAGGCACAGAGAAACCCCTCACCATAAGGGAGCTACGGCTGCTGCACGACCAGGCCTGCAAAGTCACCCACAGACCACCCACCAGAAGTGACGTCACCCAGCAGTCCACTGGAACAGGAAGTGAGGTCAGCCAGCCCCCCCAGGGTGTGTTCTATGGACAGAGTGACTCAACACTGACTCTCCAGAGGCATAAGTCTCATTCCCTCACCCCGGCCATGGAGGCTGGCTGCAAGGTCCTCACCATGCCTCGCAGAGCCTCCGAGCCCTCATGCGTGAAAGACGCAGCCTCCAGCCTCACCCTGGACAGGCCCAGGGTCAAAGATCAGCAGCTCCCTGAGAGCGGACTTAGAGTCTCTGACGTGGAGCTACAGCGCAACGGAGCAGGCCCGAACTCAGAGCCACGGATCTGCCTGTCTCCCTCTGCCACGCGGGCAGTGAGGGACTACTTTTCCTCGCAGGGGCGGGTGGATGCAGACGCGTGCCTGGGTAGGAGTCAGGAGGTTGCTCTGGCCCTCGTCCAGGGGAAGAGGGAGTGGCAGAGCAGGAAGTGTAGTGACCCTTGCGTCGACGACTTTGACCAAATGTTATTTGCTGAGGAGTCCTACGTTTAATAGGACTTAGACTCTCCTACATTTAAGAGGGTTTTAAGAGAGTCTGGGCTTGTTTTATATGGATGGTCAATGTTGTTTATAGCATATCGTTTGTATGTTTAAATGGTCTTGTTGTTGGTGTTTATATTGTCATATATGTACAGTTATTTTCCCCTGGTCATAGTAGATGTTTGGTTGTGCTTGAGCTCTGTTTCCATGTCTGTCAATCAACGACAGGTAGAGGTCTATATTTATGTTCATATGATGCTTTGATATAGTGTTTTACGAGCTATAAGAAATAAAATGTGTATTTTTGTACATGATGCCAATCCTGCTGCTGTCCTATAGAGTATATTTGCTACAGAACACACCATTTGTATATCTGATGTCTAATGCTTATGAAAATTAAATAAAGCGATTATAATAAAACGTTGCTCTTGTGAAAGTATCTTTATGTATCAACGGGAGTCTTCATTTTTCTTTATTAAAAAGGCTAAAATTGTGAAAATGTTCTTCTGTTATTTTGTGCCTTCTTTTTGATGTTATGGGTCTCTATGACTTGGATTCTGGACTACGACCCTGCAGAACCGACAAAGTAGGACAGGCTGTACTATACTAAAAGCACAGTACTTTATTAGTGTTAAAATGTAAACTCTTTACACCTGTTTAGCATGAATCATCAGACTCATAGTGTGAAGTAAACATCATATTTTCCTTGAATAATTAATCTGTAATGGTCTCTGGTGGCGGAGTGATGTAGGTCTGGGTCTAAGAGGATAGACAGGTCTGGTAGTGGTAGAGTCAGCCAGAGAGTCTCACACACACACACACACACACACACAGACACACACACTCACACTCACACTCACACTCACACTCACACTGAGGTGCTGCTTCTCAGATTGACAGGTCTGTTAGAGTTAGTCAGCCAGACAGGGAGACATGAGCACGGCCAATTATGTAATGGAAGCAGAGCCATGAAGCCCACAGATTTGGCCCAACTTCCTGGACCTGTCTCAAAGTAGAACATCTGCTCAAAATGTGTGTGTGTACAAGTTGTGTAGGGCTGGATGCTGTTGTACTTTAATCACTGGAGCATGACTCCACCAGTATTAAGTGTTACGTCTCTAGTCTACAAGGTACTATATGCTGACCCACATGACCCAGGTTAACACGCACTGTGGAGTTCTAAGGTCAGGGGTCTAGCTGTATTTTGAAGTGATTCTGCCTGTTTATGTCTTTTTATCGCACCTCTACAGAGGTGGGAAGCTTAGTGGGAAAGTAGTACAAGCAGGAATGGTTGGTTTGGTGAGGGAGCTTGATGGAGTTATTAGTAGTTATAATAACTAGGGTGATTCACTGTGTAACCTTCTCACCACAAGGCTCGGATAAATCAGCATGGGAATAATGGTGAAAAGGACATCTCAGTAAATGGACTTGTATGATAAGCTATTGGAAAAACAAGAGGCTAGAGATGTGGTCCTCTGTAGCTCAGCTGGTAGAGCACGGCGCTTGTAACGCCAAGGTAGTGGGTTCGATCCCCGGGACCCCCCGTACACAAAAATAATAATAATAATTGTATGCACGCATGACTGTAAGTTGATTTGGATAAAAGCGTCTGCTAAATGGCATATTATTATTATTATTATTAATATATATACACTGAGTGCCCAGAACATTAGGAACACCTTTCCATGACAGACTGACCAGGTGAATCCAGGTGAAACCTATGATCCCTTATCGATGTCACTTGTTAAATCCGCTTCAATCAGTCTAGATGAAAGGGAGGAGACAGGTTAAAGAAGGATTTTTAAGCTTTGAGACAATTACGACATGGATTGTGTACGTGTTCCATTCAGAGGGTGAATGGGCAAGAACAAATATTTTTGTGCCTTTGAAGTGGTATGGTAGTAGGTGTCAGGCTCACCAGTTTGAGCTTGTCAAGAACTGCAACACTGCTGGGTTTTTAACGCTCAACAGTTTCCAGTGTGTATCAAGAATGGTTCACTACCCAAAGGACATCCAGCCAACTTGATACAACTGTGGGAAGCACTGGAGTCAACATGGGCCAGCATCCTTGTGGAACGCTTTCGACACCTTGCAGAGTGCATGCCCCAATGAATTGAGGCTGTTCTGAGGGCAAAAGAGGGTGCAACTCAATATTAGGAAGGTGTTTTTAATGTTTTGTTCAATAAGTATATAAAGGCTTAGATTACTTTTTCCAGAATGTTCTCCAATGAAATAAGAATAAATGCAGTATGACTCAATGAAACAACCACACACGGAATATATTTAAAAAAGATATACAGTACCAGTCAAAAGTTTGGACACACCGACTCATTCCAGGGTTTTTCTTTATTTTTACTATTTTCTACATTGTAGAATAATAGTGAAGACATCAAAACTATGAAATAACACATATGGAATCATGTAGTAACCAAAAAAGTGTTAAACAAATCAAAATATATTTTATATTTGAGATTCTTCAAAGTAGCCACCCTTAGCCTTGATGACAGCTTTGCACACTCTTGGCATTCTCTCAACCAGCTTCATGAGGTAGTCACCTGGAATGCATTTTAATTAACAGGTGTGCCTTGTTAAAAGTTAATTTGTGAAATTTCTTTCCTTCTTAATGCGTTTGAGCCAATCAGTTGTGTTGTGACAAGGTAGGGTTGGTATACAGAAGATAGCCCTATTTGGTAAAATACCAAGTCCATATTATGGCTAGAACAGCTCAAATAAGCAAAGAGAAACTACAGTCAATACAGAAAATTTCAAGAACTTTGAACGTTTTTTCAAGTGCATTTGCAAAACTCATCAAGCGCTATAATGAAACTGGCTCTCATAAGGACCGCCACAGGAATGGAAGACCCAGACTTACCTTTGCTGCAGAGGATAAGTTCATTAGAGTTACCAGCCTCAGAAATTGCAGCCCAAATAAATGCTTCACAGAGTTCAAGTAACAGACACATCTCAACATCAACTGTTCAGACGAGACTGCGTGAATCAGGCCTTCATGGTCGAATTGCTGCAAAGAAAACACTACTAAAGGACACCAATAAGATGGAGAGACATCCGATGTCCAAGAAACACGAGCAATAGACATTAGACCGGTGGAAATCTGTCCTTTGGTCTGATGAGTCCAAATGTGAGATTTTTGGTTCCAACCGCCGTGTCTTTGTGAGACGCAGAGTAGGTGAGTGGATGATCTCCACATGTGTGGTTCCCACCATGAAGCATGGAGGAGGAGGTGTGATGGTGTGGGGGTGCTTTGCTGGTGACACTGTCAGTGATTTATTTCTAATTCAAGGCACAGTTAACCAGCATGGCTACCACAGCATTCTGCATCGATACGCCATCCCATCTGGTTTGCGCTTAGTGGGACTATCATTTGTTTTTCAACAGGACAATGACCCAAAACCCACCTCCAGGCTGTGTAAGGGTTATTTGACCAAGAAGGAGAGTGATGGAGTGCTGCATCAGATGACCTGGCCTCCACAATCATCTGACCTCAACCCAATTGAGATGGTTTGGGATGAGTTGGACCGCAGAGTGAAGGAAAAGCAGCCAACAAGTGCTCAGCATATGTGGGAACTTCTTCAAGACTGTTGGAAAAGCATTCCAGGTGAAGCTGGTTGAGAGAATGCCAAAAGTGTGCAAAGCTGTCATCAAGGCAAAGGGTAGCTACTTTGAAAAATCTAAAATCTTAAACATATTGACTGACAGAAAATACCAGACTGATACCTATCAGGGTTATTTGTGAGGATTTCATCAAGGAGAGTAGCCTTTTCTGTGTGTTTGGAGTGATACTTTGTGGGATTGGTAATAATCTTAGAGAGATTTAGGGAGTCCCATTGTTTTAAGACTTGGTCAGGTGGTTTAAGCATGTCCCAATTTAGGTCACCTAGCAAGACAAATTCAGACTTAGAGTATTTGTATTTATGTATTTAAGGCAGCAGCTACTCTTCCTGGTGTCCAAACACATTAAGGCACTTACATTACACATAAAACAAAACAGTATATTTAACATTATTACACCACTACATATCTACAATACAAAATGTATAATACCACAATACAACAATATTACAATGTACGTGTGTGTTTAGAGTGTGAGTGCTAGCATGTGTGTGCGTATGTGTATGTCTGTACCTGTGTGTGTGTGTGTCTCTTCACAGTCCCCGCTGTTCTATAAGATGTTTATTTCTTCTGTTTTGTTAATCTGATTCTACACCTTGCATCAGTTACCTGATGTGGAATAGAGTTCCATGTAGTCATGGCTCTATGTAGTACTGTTCAACTCCCATAGTCTGTTCTGGACTTGGCGATTGTGAAGACACCTCTGGTGGCATGTCTTGTGGGGTATGCATGGGTGTCCGGGCTGTGTGCTAGTAGTTTAAACAGACAGCTCGATGCATTCAGCTTGTCAACACTTCTTACAAAAACAAGTAGTGATGAAGTCAATATCTCCTCCACTTTGGGCCATGAGAGATTGACATTAATTTAGCTCCCCGTGTACATTTAATGGCCAGTCATGCTGCCCTGTTCTTAGCCAATTGTAATTTTCCTAAGTCCCTCTTTTTGGCACCTGACCACACGACCAGGTGCAACAAAACTAGGGCCTGTAGGACCTGCCTTGTTGATTGTGTTGGTAAGGAGGCAGAGCAAAGCTTTATTATGGACAGACTTCTCCCCATCTTAGCTACTGTTGTATCAATATGTTTTGACCATGACAGTTTACAATCCAGGGTTATTCCAAGCAGTTTAGTCACCTCAACTTGCTCAATTTCCACATTATTCATTACAATATTTAGTTGAGGTTTAGGGTTTAGTGAATGATTTGTCCCAAATACAATGCTTTTATTTTGTAAAAAATATTTAGGACTAACTTATTTCTTGCCACCCATTCTGAAACTGAATGCATTTATTTGTTAAGTGTAGCAGTGATTTCATTCGCTGTAGTAGCTGACGTGTATAGTGTTGAGTCATCCGTATACATAGACACACTGGCTTTACTCAAAGCCAGTGGCATGTCGCTAGTAAAGATTGAAAAAAGTAAGGGGCCTAGACAGCTGCCCTGGGGAATTCCTGATTCTACCTGGATTATGTTCGAGAGGCTTCCATTAAAGAACACCCTCTGTGTTCTGTTAGACAGTTAACTCTTTATCCACAATATAGCAGAGGGTGTAAAGCCACAATACATACGTTTTTCCAGCAGCAGACTATGATTGATAATGTCAAAAGCTGCACTGAAGTCTAACAAAACAGCCCCCACAATCTTTTTATCATCAATTTCTCTCAGCCAATCATCAGTGATTTTTGTAAGTGCTGTGCTTGTTGAATGTCCTTCTCTATAAGCGTGCTGAAAGTCTGTTATCAATTTGTTTACTAAAATAGCATTGTGTCTGGTCAAACACAGTTGTTTTCAAAAGTTTACTAAGGGTTGGTAACAGGCTGATTGGTCGGCTATTTGAGTCAGTAAAGGGGGCTTAATTTGTTTTTACATTTTAATAATTTAGCAGATGCTCTAATCCAGAGCGTCTTACAGCAGGGCATGCAGACATTTTCGTACGTTGCAAGCGCCATGCTTTCCCAACTGAGCCACACTATTCTTAGCAGAATGACTTTTACTTCCCTCCAGGCCTGAGGGCACACACTTTCTAGTAGGCTTAAATTGAAGATATGGAAAATAGGAGTGGCAATATCGTCCGCTATTATCCTCAGTAATTTTCCATCCAAGTTGTCAGACCCCAGTGGCTTGTCATTGTTGATAGACAACAATCATTCTTTCACCTCTTCCACACTCACTTTACGGAATTCAAAATTACAATGCTTGTCTTCCATAATAGAATGTGTTCCTTGGTAAAGATTGCCAATCCACCACAATTGGAAGATATGTATTTTTAACTAGGCAAGTCAGTTAAGAACAAATTCTTATTGACAATGATGGTCTACCCCGGGCAAACCCGGACGACGCTGGGCCAATTGTGCGCCAACTTATGGGACTCCCAATCACGGCCGGATTGTGATACAACCTGGAATCAAACCAGGGTCTGTAGTGACACCTCTAGCACTGAGATGCAGTGCCTTAGACCGCTGCGCCATTCGGGAGTCTTGCCGAAAAAGGTTATAACCAGAAAGGTTCACATCAGTGTTCTGAACACTCTTTCTTAACCATGTCTCAGTAAAGACCAATACATCTGGATTGGAGATGTGAACCCACACTTTCAATTGATCAACTTTAGGTAATAAACTTCTAGTGTTAATGTTCAGAAAATCCAGGCTTTTACGAGAGCAGAAATCAGTGAAGCAGAAATCAAAGCAGAAGTCAGAATATGGGCTAGCAACAGTAGACGGGCCAGGGTGTACATTCACAGCAGTTATACAATCAGGGCATGGCAGAGGACAGGGAGAGCTTTGCAGTGTGGATTTTGTATGATATTTGAATGTGCATCAGATGGCAACAAGATCATATTGTACAGCAATTTCATCAGGTAACATGAATACAAAGCCGGCGAGAGGGGGTTAGAATAGGATGGGAGGCCAAGAGTGGTTATTTCATTGAGTCATACTGCATTTATTCTTATTTCATTGGATAACATTCTGGAAAAAGTAATCTAAGCCTTTATACAATGAGTGTAACCGATAGAGAGTCAGAGTCGCTAGTGTGGGAACAAACATTTTCTGTCCCACGGTCGGGTAAACGAGCAAGTTCATAGTCAACAAAGCGCACAGGAGTGATGGAGCAAATAGCACAAATACAGTGCATTTGGAAAGTATTCAGACCCCTTGACTTTTTCCACATTTTGTTACGTGACAGCCTTATTCTAAAATGAATTTAATTTTTTTTCCCCCTCATCAATCTACACACAATGACAAAGCAAAAACAGGTTGTTAGAAATTTTAGCAAATGTATTACAAATAAAACCTGAAATATCACATTTACATAAGTATTCAGACCCTTTACTCAGTCCTTTTTTTTTTTTGTTTGTTTTTTGGGGGGGATGGATCAGCTTAATATTGCAGATAGATTGTATCTTCTATCAATGTAATTGTCTGCATCACTTCCAATCCCCCATGTTTTTTAAAAATTTTTATATATATATTCCCCTTTATTACTTTTCAACCCCACCATCCTTTCCCTACTTGGAGTAAATTAGTGAACAACAACGCCCAGGCCTCTACTTCCGGTCTATACTTACTATCTACACCTTATGGACAGAGTTAATTTTACAATAATTCTATATCATATATATATATATATATATATATATATATATATATTTATTTATTTTTTTGCTCCTGAACTTCTTCTACTCTCAACCTCTCCGATCATTTTCATGATGTCCATCCGGTTTGCTTCTAAATGCCATATCTTTCTAACTGTGCTCTTTCCCAAAAGCTCCCAACATACAACCTATATACTTATTATGGACACAGTATGCTTACATTATTAGCTATCTTTGTTATTATTTGTTGTTATTTGTTATTAGTCCCATCCTTCAACTCTATTCAATACCTCCCATCTATCTCTTAACACCATCCATATAAGATTTCTATTTGCCATATATATTTCAACCGTACTGTGATGTTTTACAAAAGTTCTGTGTCATGAGCACTCTCTCTCCCTGGTAGCAACATTAATTGCATTCAATTATCTTCCACTCTGCTCACCTCCCTCTCTCTACTCAGCCTAACTAGCTCCACCTGCCCTGCTCTGCTCTTGTTACCTGGCCAGCTGCACTGCATTTCCCACTCACCATCCTCACCTTGCCTCACTCTGTTCTAATTACTCTGCCAGCTGAACTGCATTTCCCCACTACCTCTCCCAGTATATCAAGCCCTGGTTTTCCAGCCAAGCCCTGTCAGATCGTCTTCAAACCCGGACCAGTAACCTGCCTGTCTGCGCTCTGACTCCTGTTTGTGATACCGATCCTTTCTTGACTGCCTCCTTGTTCTACTGCCCCGTCTATCCCAACCTGCCTTCTGGACCTCGACTACTCTCCGATCTTCAGCCCCCTCCGGTAACTCGTTTCTGCCTTCTGTCTCTCACCACGATATTTGCCCAGCCCTGATCTGTACTTCTGCCTGCCATTCATATTGCTGTTGTGTGTGTGTGTTCCCCAGGTCTCCGACCACCAGATGAGCGTGCCCAGACGTTTCACCACCCTCAGCCCGATACGCCGCTCCATCACTGGGGAACACACACACTAAGCACTTGGACTGGACACCCCCGGACATTTGGTGACCCCCGGAGCACAGGTACCCACAGGAGGACCCTGAAAGACCCCTGACACCCCTGGGACTCCTCTTCCCGCCTGTAACCTTGAATAAAGAACTCTGAATTTGAACTTGCGCTCTTGGGTCCTCTTCTGTTCGTGACAGAACGATCTGACCATCATGGACCCAGCGCACTCCCTGACCACGATGGAGGAAGAGCCAGAGAGGACTGCCCTACAGCGACTGGAACGCTCTGAGGGAGACATAAATCGGATGGCTGGCGACATCGCTTCCCTTCTCCAGCTATTCAACCAGCAGCAACAACAGTTCCAACTGCAGCAACAACAGCTAGCCCAAGCCCTGCAACTACTCTCAAGCCCGGCTACTCCACCTGCACCCCCCCCTGGTCCTTTTGTTCCTGTACCACCGATACTCCTTCATCCCTCCGCTGGAGGTCCCAATGCTGCAGGCCCGGCAGTGCTGCCACCAGATCCCCACGCTCCTGAACCAAGGATTGGGAACCCGGAACGTTTTGATGGCAACCAGAAGCAAGTAAGACCATTCTTGAGCAGCTGCCGAATCCAGTTTGCACTACAGCCCAGGACTTTCTCAACAGAGGGAGCCAAGGTGGGGTATGTCATCACACATCTCACCGGTCGAGCTCGGTTGTGGGGAACGGCGGAATTCGACCGGCAAACCCCAGCCTGTGCCTCCTTCAGTGCCTTTGAGGAGGAGATGTTAAAGGTCTTTGACCTAGGCTCGCCAACAGCCGAAGCGTCACAAGCTCTGCTCACCATCCGTCAGGGCAATCGGACAGTGGCAGACTTCTCCATTGACTTTCGTACCCTGGCCAGTCAAAGCTCGTTTAACCCAGAGGCACTGGTGCAAGCCTTCCTCCATAGCCTGGCGGACTATATCAAGGACGAGCTTGTTTCCCATGACCCGCCCTCAACGCTTGATGCCGCCATTGACCTTGCCGTTCGCATTGACCGCCGTATACAGACCCGGAGGAGGGAGAAGGGCCGTCTCAGTCAACCTGCCATCCGTACTCGGGTCGATACCGCTTCTGTCCAGCCCCTGCCTGTCAAGTCCCATAGCCAACTCAATCAGCCTGAGCCCATGGAGATTGGCCGTGCCTCTCTGACTCCCGAGGAGCGTCGGCGCCGTCTAAGCTCCAACCTTTGCCTCTACTGTGGTGGCGAGAATCACCGTGTCGCTACTTGTCCGGCAAAAGCCGCAGCTCACCAGGTGTAGGGGAGATCCGGGTGAGCTCAACAAGCCTTCAGTCTCCCTCCATCCGAAAGACCCTGCTTCATCTCCGCCTTCAGCTTTCTGACAAGACTCATACATTGGCCGCCCTTGTGGATTCCGGGCCGAAGCAAACATCATGGACCCTGAGCTTGCACAGCAACTGGGCGTGAACCATCATCAACTGACACAACCCATTCCTGCACGAGCCCTGGATGGGCATCATCTTGGCACTGTCACTCATATCTCCGCCCCTGTGACAATCCTGCTGTCAGGAAACCACCAGGAGTCCATCCAGTTTCACCTCCTACACTCACCTGGCCAACCACTCATTCTTGGATACCCGTGGCTCCGTCAGCACAACCCCCACATCGACTGGGAGACAGGAACAGTCCGTGAGTGGGGAAGGAGTTGTCACCAGACCTGTTTAAGGGGGGGCCACCCTGCCCGTTCACCGGGAAGGATCTAGCGCTACCTCCGACATATCCAATGTTCCGGCCTGTTACCACAGCCTGAAAGAGGTGTTCAACAAATCCAAGGCGACATCTCTACCCCCACACAGACCCTATGACTGCGCGATTGATCTCCTGCCTGGCACAGCACCTCCCAAGGGTCGTCTGTATTCACTGTCAGCCCCGGAAAGAAAGGCCATGGAGGACTACATTAATGACTCTCTTGCCTCCGGGATAATTAGACCGTCGTCTTCCCCCGCAGGAGCGGGATTCTTCTTTGTCGGCAAGAAGGACGGTTCTCTTCGTCCATGCATAGATTACCGGGGGTCTGAACGACATCACGGTTAAGAATCGCTACCCACTGCCCTTACTTTCGTCTGCCTTCGAACTGCTGCAGGGAGCCACTGTATTCACTAAGCTGGACCTTCGCAATGCCTACCATCTGGTGCGGATGAGGGAGGGAGACGAATGGAAGACAGCGTTCAACACACCAACCGGCCACTATGAATATCTCGTCATGCCCTTCGGCCTCACCAATGCCCCAGCAGTTTTTCAAGCCCTAGTGAATGATATCCTCAGGGACATGCTAAATACGTTCGTATTTGTGTACCTTGACGATATTTTAATATTCTCAAAGACTCTGTCAGAACACACGCACCACGTCCGGTTGGTCCTGCGCCGCCTGCTGGAGAACTCTCTTTTCGTGAAGGCAGAGAAGTGCGAGTTCCATGCCAAGACCGTTTCATTCCTGGGGTATGTGGTGACCGAGGGCAGCATTCAGATGGATCTCACGAAGGTGTCGGCTGTCACTTCCTGGCCAGTTCCTGAGTCTCGGAAGAAGTTGCAACAGTTCCTGGGCTTTGCCAACTTTTATAGGAGATTCATCAGAAACTATAGCACAGTGGCTGCACCCTCACGGCGCTAACCAGCACTAAACAACCGTACCAATGGACATCAGCTGCTGATAAGGCCTTCAATATCCTCAAGACATGTTTCACTTCTGCTCCCATCCTCCAGATGCCAGATGCAGCAAGGCAGTTTGTGGTGGAGGTAGATGCTTCGGACGTGGGAGTGGGTGCAGTGCTTTCTCAAAGAGCAGCTGAGGATGGCAAGATGCACCCCCTGTGCCTTCTACTCCCGTCGGCTAACCCCTGCCGAATGCAACTACGACATTGGGAACCGCGAGCTGTTGGCTGTCAAGCTCGCCCTTGAAGAATGGCGGCACTGGTTAGAGGGGTCAAAGGAACCATTCGTAGTGTGGACAGACCACAAGAACCTGGAGTATATCCAAACAGCCAGGAGGCTGAACTCCCGTCAACAGCGGTGGTCTCTGTTCTTTACGCGCTTCAATTTCACGCTCTCCTACCGCCCGGGATCTCGCAACATCAAACCTGATGCTCTTTCCCGGATGTTTCAGAAGGACGAGACCACCGCCATGACAGCTCCCATTCTTCCCAGCCACTTGGTCGTAGCGGCCCTCACCTGGGAGATCGAGAAGCAGGTCATGGAGGCTCTTCGGGACCAGCCAGGTCCAAGCACCAGCGCCCCCAACCGTCTGTTTGTTCCAGCAAATCTTAGGTCACCTGTGATTCAGTGGGGGGCACGAATCCCGTCTGGCCTGTCATCCCGGCATCACTCGCACCCTTCATCTGGTCCGGCCAGCGGTTCTGGTGGCGGGGGATGAGACGGGATGTCCGAGAATTCATCCGAGCTTGTCCCACTTGTAACCGAAACAAGACTCCCAACCAGCCTCCTGCTGGGTTGCTGCAACCCTACTCATACCCAAGAGGCCCTGGTCCCACGTTTCACTGGACTTTGTTACGGGCCTTCCGCCCTCTGACGGACACACAGTCATCCTTACCATTGTTGACCGCTTTAGTAAGATGACCCACTTCGTGCCCCCTTCCCAAACTACCCTCTGCTAAAGAGACCTCCCAGGTGGTCCTGGAACATGTGTTTTGTATCCATGGCCTACCCCAGGATATAGTGTCAGACCGGGGCCCGCAATTCTCAGCAACCTTTTGGAAGGAGTTCTGTCATCTCCTTGGGGCCACCGCCAGCCTATCGTCTGGATTCCACCCGCAGTCAAACGGCCAGACTGAACGCATGAACCAGGAGCTGGAGAAGGCACTGAGGTGTGTGGCTTCCCAAAATCCCCGGGCCTGGGCTCAACACCTGCTCTGGGTGGAATATGCCCATAATTCACTCACCAGTTCCTCCACCGGGCTCTCCCCCTTTCAGTGTGTCTACGGGTATCAACCTCCACTGTTTGCCAGCCAGGAGGCGGATGCCACCTGTCCGTCTGCTCTTGCGTATGCCCGCCGCTGCCGCCGCACTTGGGCCCAGGCTCGCACTGTGCTCCTGAAGTCTGGAACCAGCTACGCCGTCGGTGCCAACCGACGGAGGACCCCAGCACCTACTTACCGGGTTGGTCAGAAGGTCTGGCTGTCTGCCCGGGATCTGCCGCTGCGGGTTGTATCACGAAAGCTGGGCCCCTCGCTTCATTGGTCCTTTTCCTGTGCAGAAAGTCATCAGTCCAACGGCGGTCCGACTTCAGTTGCCCGCTTCCATGCGGGTCCACCCCACCTTCCACGTCTCCAAGGTCAAGCCGGTCCATGAAAGTCCCCTGGTCCCTGCAGCTCCGGCGCCACCTCCTCCGCGCCTCGTAGATGGCGGTCCTGTCTTCACCGTCCGGCGGCTGCTCCGCTCTAGGCGAAGGGGTAGGGGGTCTCCAGTACCTCGTTGATTGGGAGGGATATGGTCCAGAGGAGAGGACCTGGATCCCGGCCAGGAGGATAGTGGACCGGACCCTTATCACTGACTTCCACCGACTTCATCCTGATCAGCCTGCAATCCGTAGGGGCCGTCCAAGAGGGGTTCCTAGCCGTCCGGCCCGCCCTGCTCCTGTCTCAGTGCCTGTCCTGTCTCCCGACCGTGACCCTCCAGCTCCTTCTGAGGATGAGGAGATTCACTCGGACCGCTCGGAGGAGTTCTGACCCGCCGCCTGCTCCCCTCCACCCTCCCGGCATGATGTTGTTCTTGGGACTTCTGGGGCCGTCCCTTGGAGGGGGTCCTGTCATGAGCACTCTCTCTCCCTGGTAGCAACATTAATTGCATTCAATTATCTTCCACTCTGCTCACCTCCCTCTCTCTACTCAGCCTAACTAGCTCCACCTGCCCTGCTCTGCTCTTGTTACCTGGCCAGCTGCACTGCATTTCCCACTCACCATCCTCACCTTGCCTCACTCTGTTCTAATTACTCTGCCAGCTGAACTGCATTTCCCCACTACCTCTCCCAGTATATCAAGCCCTGGTTTTCAGCCAAGCCCTGTCAGATCGTCTTCAAACCCGGACCAGTAACCTGCCTGTCTGCGCTCTGACTCCTGTTTGTGATACCGATCCTTTCTTGACTGCCTCCTTGTTCTACTGCCCCGTCTATCCCAACCTGCCTTCTGGACCTCGACTACTCTCCGATCTTCAGCCCCTCCGGTAACTCGTTTCTGCCTTCTGTCTCTCACCACGATATTTGCCCAGCCCTGATCTGTACTTCTGCCTGCCATTCATATTGCTGTTGTGTGTGTGTGTTCCCCCAGGTCTCCGACCACCAGATGAGCGTGCCCAGACGTTTCACCACCCTCAGCCCGATACGCCGCTCCATCACTGGGGAACACACACACTAAGCACTTGGACTGGACACCCCCGGACATTTGGTGACCCCCGGAGCACAGGTACCCACAGGAGGACCCTGAAAGACCCCTGACACCCCTGGGACTCCTCTTCCCGCCTGTAACCTTGAATAAAGAACTCTGAATTTGAACTTGCGCTCTTGGGTCCTCTTCTGTTCGTGACAGTTCTGAACCTTTCTATTCTCATTGCTTCTACAGATTGTGAATTAAAAATAAACATTTTTGCTAAAAGTATTATTATATTATTGATTGATTGACTATGACTTTTCAGATCACCCAGTAATGCTATCTGCAAGGTTAGTTCCAGGTAAATATTGCAATCCTTTAGCCATTCCTGGACCTGTGTCCAAAAACAAGCTACAAATGGACAGAACCAAAACAAATGATCTAATGATTCTATCTCTTCACAGCAAAATCTGCAGAGCTGGCAAGATTGTATCCCCCATATAAATAACATTCTATTGGTAGCAAGAATTTTATATAATAATTTAAATTGAAAGATTCTAATTTTTGAATCCGGTGTCGTTTTGCGTGTCAGTTCATAAACACTATGCCATGGGATCGGTACGTCAAAGATCTCTTCCCAACTATTTTGCAATCTATATGGGACGGCTGTCAATCCTTTGGTCCTTAAGTGAAACTGATATACTTTTTTATTTATCACAGTTTTCCTTAACCAATTATGTTCTTTACTCAGTACTTTGTTGAAGCACCTTTGGCAGCGATTACATCCTCGAGTATTCTTGGGTATGGCGCTACAAGCTTGGCACACCTGTATTTGGGGAGTTTCTCCCATTCTTCTCTGCAGATCCTTTCAAGCTCTGTCAGGTTGGATGGGGAGCGTCATGGCACAGCTATTTTCAGGTCTCTCAAGAGATGATCGATCGGGTTCAAGTCCAGGCTCTGGCTGGGCCACTCAAGGACATTCAGAGACTTGTCCCGAAGCCACTCCTGCGTTGTCTTGGCTGTGTGCTTAGGGTCGTTGTCCTGTTGGAAGGTAAACATTCACCCCAGTCTGAGGTCCTGAGCACTCCGGAGCAGGTTTTCATCAAGGATCTCTCTTTACTTTGCTCCATTCATCTTTCTCTCGATCCTGACCATTCTCCCAGTCCCTGGCGCTGAAAAACCTCCCTACAGCTTCACCGTAGGGACGGTGCCAGGTTTCCTCCAGACGTGACACTTGGCATTCAGGCCAAAGAGTTCAATCTTGTTTTTTTCAGACCAGAGAATATTGTTTCTCATGGTCTGAGTCCTTTTGGTGCCTTTTGGCAAACTCCAAGTGGGCTGTCATGTGCCTTTTACTAAGGAGTGGCTTCCGTCTGGCCACTCTACCATAAAGGCCTGATTGGTGTAGTGCTGAAGAGATGGTTGTCCTTCTGGAAGGTCCTCCCATCTCCACAGAGGAACTCTGGAGCTCTGTCAGAGTGACCATCGGGTTCTTGGTCACCTCCCTGACCAAGGCCCTTCTCCCCCGATTGCTTAGTTTAGCCGGGCGGCCAGCTCTAGGAAGAGTCTTTGTGGTTCCAAACTACTTCCATTTAAGAATGATGGAGGCCACTGTGTTCTTGGGAACCTTCAATGCTGCAGAATTCTTTTGGTACCCTTCCCCATATCTGTGCTTCGACACAATCCTGTCTTGGAGCTCTACGGACAATTAATGCATTGTCAACTGTGCAACCTTATATAAACAGGTGTGTGCCTTTCCAAATCATATCCAATCAATTTCATTTACCACAGGTGGACTCCAATCAATTTGTAGAAACATTTCAAGGATGATCAATAGAAACATGATGCACCTGAGCTGAATTTCGAGTCTCATAGCAAAGGGTCTGAATACTTATGTAAATAAGGCTATAAATGTGGAAAAGGTCTAGGGGTTTGAATACTTTCCGAATGCACTGTACATTCGATTTGACTAGAATGTATTATTAGATTAAGAAAAAGACAAGTTACACAAATACCACACAATCAATCACAATATACACTGAACAAAAATATAAACGCAACGTGTTGGTAAAGTGTTGGTCCTATGTTTCATGAGCTGAAATAAAAGATCCCAGAAATGTTCCATATGCACAAAAAGTATATTTCTCTCAAATGTTGTGCACACATTTGTTTACATCCCTGTTAGTGAGCATTTCTCCTTTGCCAAGATAATCCATCCACCTGACAAGTGTGGCATATCAAGAAGCTGATTAAACAGCATAATCATTACACAGGTGCACCTTGTGCTGGGGACAATAAAAGGCCCCTTTAAAATGTGTAGTTTTTAAACACAACACAATGCCACAGATGTCTTAAGTTTTGAGTGAGCATGCAATTGGCATGCTGACAACAGGAATGTCCACCAGAGCTGTTGTCAGATAATGTAATGTTAATGTCTCTCCATAAGCCGCCTCCAACATCCTTTTAGAGAATTTGGCAGTACATCTAACCAGCCTCACAACCGCAGACAATGTGTAACTACGCCAGCCCAGGACCTCTACAAATGGCTTCTTCACCTGTGGGATTGTCTGAAACCAGCCACCCGGACAGTTGATGAAACTGTGGGTTTGCACAACCGAAGAATTTCTGCACAAACTGTCAGAAACCGTCTCAGGGAAGCTCATCTGCGTGCTCGTCGTCCTCACCAGGGTCTTGACCTGACTGCAGTTCGGAGTCGTAAGTAACCAACTTCAGTGGGCAAATGCTCAACTTTGATGGCCACTGGCATGCTGGAGAAGTGTGCTCTTCATGGATGAATCCTGTTTTCAACTGTACCGGGCAGATGGCAGACAGCGTTTATGGGGTCGTGTGGGCGAGCGGTTTGCTGATGTCAACGTTGTGAACAGAGTGCCCCGTGGTGGCGTGTACGACAGCGTGTTCCAGTTCTCACCAATATCCAGCAACTTCGCACAGCCATTGAAGAGGAGTGGGACAACATTCCACAGGCCACAAACAACAGCCTGATCAACTCTATGCAAAGAAGATGTGCTGCGCTGCATGAGGCAAATGGTGGTCACACCAGATACTGACTGGTTTTCTGATCCATGCCCCTACCTTTTTTTAAAGGTATCTGTAACCAACAGATGCATATCTGTATTCCCAGTCATGTGAAATCCATAGATTAGGGCCTAATTTATTTATTTAAATTGACTGATTTCCATATATGAACTGTAACTCTTTGAAATTATTGCATATTGAGTTATATTTTTGTTCATTGTATAAATAAAACAAAACCCCCGGGTATTTGAGTGCACTCTTAAAACGAAGTCAAAGACAATGTTCGACCTAGCAAGCTTGCAAGCTAATGTTGGTGCACGTTGGGGCTCAATAAAGGTATGACGAATTATTCAGCAAATGAATGGGAAACCCAATGTTACTCACGTAGCAAACTCCCTGAAACAATCATTCCAAGGCTGATGCCTATCTATAATTCATTGCGGAAAATGCCCTGCATGCAACATAAGAGAAGTCCAGTGTCACAACAAAAAGTCCTTGGAAAAAGTCCTTGGTTTGCTCGAAATAAAGCAGCTCCTGATCTGACAACCTAGGCTACGATGGCTAAATTCTCCACACAGCAGCAGGCGAATTCAGACAAATTCGATAGATAGATGTTTAAAGCCCCAATGCAGTCTTTGTAATTGCATTTTTATATCATCAGTGTACTGTATGTCTAATAAATACTGTGTCTTTTTATTTAAGGAAAATAACTCCAAATGTTTTTCATAATTTATTTCCCTGAGCCTCCTTTGTCCCTTGAAATGCTCAGTCTGATTGTAGGATGGTCTAGAGCCCACCCCCTTATCCAGATGAACAGTCATTGGTCTATTATAATCAGATCAAATTGTGACGTCATTATGTGGGCCAAATGTTCCATCCCACCTTACCTAACATAGCAGGCGTAAAATAAATCCCTGAAACTAAATCCCCTACATACTGGTCTTAATGAGAAGAAGAAGAAAAAACTGTCGGGGGAGGTTCTCTTCTGCTGGAAAACTAGAAAATCACATTTTTAACTGCACTGCCCCTTTAACTAGACTTTCTCTAGACTTTTAATAGGTAAGTAAAATGAAGCAACAGTCTCTTTGCTGAATGCAATTCGTAATCTCTTCAGATTTAACATTTTTTACTTTGACGACATAGTGTCGGTCTCTGTTCTCCTCACGTCTTGAGCAGCATTACCCTATCAAGTGATGCTGCTCGAGAGTCCTGTGCAACAGCAAAACCCCAGCCTATATGTGATTGGCCCAAAAACTTTACAAGGCTTCTAATTTACTAAACCAAATCAGGGCATTCTAGTTCACATCAATTCAAAAGGTCCAAATAATTAAGTGGACAGCACATTAAAGAATTCAAACCAACAGCGCCTCTTAAATGATTGACAGGTTGTTTCTTTGAAGTTTGCACATGAAAGCAACACAATTAGTTTATGCAATGCAAAACAACATAGGCTCTACAGCAGAGGCTGTAGTAAAATGTATATGGTTTAATGGGGTATTACAACTGCTTGTGAAACAGCATGTTCTTTTGGAAACGCAAACTCTAAAGTTCGACCTTGAAATTGCTATGCTGTGGATGCTTTGGAGTCATGTTTGAAGAGGCAAGCATTCCTAGGCTCTAGCAACCTGCAATAAACATGAGTGATCTACTGTCCCAGACACTTTGAGCCCTTTGAGAGGACAGAATGTGCAAGAGATGACAGGGCTTCTGACAAGGGCCCAGTGCAGGTTTATGTGACCGCCTGGGCCCAAACCCCAGTCTCTTGCACATCATAAGACTGTATTAGCCAGCTAAGCTAAAGCCAAGGCATTTACTTGGGGACTGGGGAGCTAATTAAATGTTTCTCGTCATTCAAGATTGGTTACCCCATCCAAGCGTATGCACTTATTAAGAACATCCACTGATTGGCAACATTGTTGAATTCCAAGGCACTAGAATACCCTGTTGAACTCATAGTGATACACTGAGACACTGAGACACTGAGACACTGAGACACTGAGCATCTGTGCGCTTGTATTTTGACAGCCACTCTTGCCTGTCTACACTCTTTCCACTCTGGGGTTGTTATTTCTAATGGGGCACGTTGCCCGTAGCACAGGTGCAGCCAACACGCCCAGGTCCTCTCTGGTTTCCTTGGCGATGGTGCGTTTGCTTTTGTTTTGATTGGGTCCAGTTGAGAGGGTGGGGATGGGGCTGCTGGGTGAAATATTTTGGCTGGTTTATGGCCCTCTCTGATGAGGTCACAGTTTATACTATCTGGCTCTCTTACCAATCCCAGTCAAAACAGCCATCAACTGTATTTTTTTCTTGTTTTGCACTCTTGACCCGGGTGGTATAACATGTTACCTCCCTGCACAGAAATCCTGATAAATCTCCCAGCTATCGCTTGTCTGACACACATACTGGTGTTGTTACACTGTTACAATGAGAAGCAGGTGTGAGTCACCCCCTACCTAATGTGGTGTGGGACCCAGCATATGATGTTACTTTAGGGAAGAGATAATAATATGACAATATGTGTTATATTATGTCATTACAAATATGTTAGACTAATGATATGTATCTTTGCAATTGTTGAGTACAAACTGGATTAGTTATCACTTTGGCAATCAAAGCTTTATCAAAATAAGGAGATACAACTAATATTTCTCATAGTTTTCAGAAAAGTTAAAGGCAACAGAAGCAATTCTTACAGGCCTGGACACTTTAGGTCCTAAATCGAAAGTTTAGGACTATATTATTAAATACATAATCCACTCAAAAGCTATCTTTCAAAAAGCAAATTGTCACTTGCCACATAATCATGATGATGCAAAATGCATATCTTGGAAACTTGATTGCTGACATGCAAAACATTTTGGAACTCTATCAACAGTGGACTAATGAGAAAATACCCCCCCAAAATGTTGATTGGATTATTTCTTTAAGAGATAAACATGTAATTTACTGAAGGGGTTTTGAGATCTTTATTTCCAAATAGTCCAAATACCGCAAAATTACAGGCCTTGGAAAAATGTGTCTGGACACCAAATCCCCAGCCCAGTTACGTAATATATTACATCAGACTGGTCGAGTTGAGGAGTTGATTCTGATGTGGACACTAGGCTTCGAGAGGGAAAGATGGATGCAGGTAGACGAGAGCGGAAGACGGAAGACACCTGTCAGAAAGAGGTGGAGGGATAGGGATAGAGGAAGACAGGGACTGGCCAGAGTCTCAGAAGAGCAGCCAAGCAGTGATGGAAATTCGTGTTGATCCAACGTTGCTTGAACGCTCAATGACAGTGATGTCTCTGTACTCAGTGGGGTGTATTCTAAGCACCTGGCCTCTGCTGTGTTCTGAACAGATCCCCAGAAACCCCCTGTCTGATCTTCAAAGACTTGTGTCCTCACATGAACGAACGCCCACAGCATACCCTTGCCCCACTGGTCCCTGTCCAACTGTCCTAATACACACACACCAACACACCTCAGCTTTCTCAGCCACCAGTCTCTCTTTTATCAACAATCGTCTGGATGCTTTGAGGATCAGTGTGCGGAAACCTCCGGATGCATTCCCCGGCTTTAAAGCTGCCCTTTTTCCTGGCCCGTGTGCTTGGGTCCCTACTCCCTTTCATGTGCATGTCAGAGGGGGTGAGGAGGGCAGGGGACTGAACTTTGCTGGCATTAAAATAAAAGGATTAGGCCAACCTTCATCCAATGGCCTATTCACACCCACCACCACCACCTCTCTCCCCCATAGCATACCTCACATGTTGTAATCTGACCCCCCAACATCCCTTGGGCTTTGGAAGTTTAATCTAGAAATACCCCTGTATTGACACGTATGACACGTATGAGTATGAGTCAGCGCTACAAACGTCATTCTTAAACACGTTTGTAAAACAGAATGTTCCCCTCTGTCCCTACAGCACACTCAATAGAGTGTGTGTGTCTGTGCTGCCGTGCTTCCATACATGTGTGCTTATATGTGTGTTAGTGAAGACAAACCCCATGTCTCCCTAGATTAGAAGTCTCTAATAGAGATACTGTACCTCACATGTTTCTCCACTAAAAAGCCCCTGCACTGACCCCAAGGTTTTGGTGCTGTTTTATTCCTGATGTAACACTGTATTTATGGTTAGCTGTTCCAAAAGCAGAAGACGACCCTAACTTTTGACACTGTCTCCTCCCGCCTCCTGTGATCACCTGTGTGTGATTTACAACTCAGAATTGACAGTTCTTCCAATTACCCACTAACCCCCTTCTGACCTGCACTTGTGCATGTGCACACTTATGCAACTTCAAGAAAACCAGTTTCCAGTGAACCCTGTGACCGCTAAATGCAGGCAATGGGTTATGCGAGGGAGGGATGAGGAGGGATGGGTGGAGATGGAACAGAGGGGTGTGTCTGTGTGTATGCGTGTGTGTGTCAGACGTGTGATGGAGGTAAGAGTGTGTCCAGACTCCACAGGAGTGTGTGCGCCCTCTAATTACTTGACGGTGGGTGGCTATAATTATTATGACCTTTGACCCCTAACTCAGAGGGAACTCTTCAGTTACACAAGTTTCTGTGCTAACTGTACATCTGTGTCAAGGCCTCCACTTAGCTACAGTACAATATCATTATAACAGTTCTGCACAGCCTTTAATAACCCTTTACTTCTGACTGAGAGAGGAATCTGCACTCCTTTAGTACAGTTCAGGGTGGTGAGGGATGTACAGGGTTCTACAGTACAGAGTCGTTTGTTACAATGTTCAGGCCAGTCAATGTTGTAAATTATTATTCTGTTCTAGGAATGGCAATGGAATTTCTTTATTATGTACTTTACAAGTCACTTCTACGACTCATGTCTTTCCATTTCCATTTTACATTTCAGTCATTTAGCAGACGCTCTTATCCAGAGCGACTTACAGTTAGTGAGCGCATACATTTTCATACTGGCCCCCCGTGGGAAATGAACTCACAACCCTGGCATTGCAAGCGCCATGCTCTACCAACTTAGCATCAAATCAATTTTCTATACAGTGCCTTTGGAAAGTATTCAGACCCCTAAACTTTTTCCACATTTTGCTACGTTACAACCTTATTCTAAAATTGATTAAATAAATAAAAATCCTCAGCAATCAACACACAATACCCCATAATGATGAAGTGAAAACAGGTTTTGATATATTTTTGCAAATGTATGGAAAATAAAAAACGGAAATTCCTTATTTACATAAGTATTCAGACCCTTTGCTATGAGACTCGAAATTGAGCTCAGGTGCATCCTGTTTCCATTGATCATCCTTGAGATGTTTCTACAACTTGATTGGAGTCCACCTGTGGTAAATTCAATTGATTGGACATGATTTGGAAAGGCACACACCTGTCTATATAAGGTCCCACAGTTGACAGTGCATGTCAGAGCAAAAACCAAGCCATGAGGTTGAAGGAATTGCCCGTAGAGCTCAGAGAAAAATGTCTGCAGCATTGAAGGTCCCCATGAACACAGTGGCCATCCTCATTCTTAAATGGAAGAAGTTTGGAACCACCAAGACTCTTCCTAGAGCTGGCCGCCCGGCCAAACTGAGCAATCAGGGGAGAAGGGCCTTGGTCAGGGAGGTGACCAAGAACCCGATGGTCACTCTGACACAGCTCTAGTGTTCCTCTGTGGAGATGGGAGAACCTTCCATAATGACAACCATCTCTGCAGCACTCCACCAATCAGGCCTTTATGGTGGAGTGGCCAGACGGAAGCCACTCCTCAGTAAAAGGCACATGAAAGCTCACTTTGAGTTTGCCAAAAGGCACCTAAAGACTCTCAGACCATGAGAAACAAGATTCTCTGGTCTGATGAAACCAAGATTGAACTCTTTGGACTGAATGCCAAGCGTCACGTCTGGAGGAAACCTGGCACCATCCCTACGGTGAAGCATGGTGGGGGCATCATCATGCTGTGGGGATGTTTTTCAGAGGCAGGTACTGGGAGTCTAGTCAGGATCGAGGCAAAGATGAACGGAGCAAAGTACAGAGAGATCCTTAATGAAAACCTGCTCCAGAGCGCTCAGGACCTCAGACTGGGGCGAGGGTTCACCTTCCAACAGGACAACAACCCTAAATGCACAGCCAAGACAACGCAGGAGTGGCTTCGGGACAAGTCTCTGAATGTCCTTGAGTGGCCCAGCCAGAGCCCGGACTTAAACCCGATCTAATATCTCTGGAGATACCTGAAAATAGCTGTGCAGCAACGCTCCCCATTCAACCTGACAGAGTTTGAGAGGATCTGTAGAGAAGAATGGGAGAAACTCCCCAAAAACAGGTGTGCCAAGCTTGTAGCGTCATACCCAAGAAGACTTGAGGCTGTAATCGCTGCTAAAGGTGCTTCAACAAAGCACTGAGTACCCTTTTGCAATGATGTTAGCACAGCTGAAAACTGTTGTGCTGATTAAAGAAGCAATAAAACTGGCCTTGAGACTAGTTGAGTATCTGGAGCATCAGCAATTGTGGGTTCGATTACAGGCTCAAAATGGCCAGAAAAAAATTACTTTCTTCTGAAACTAGTCAGTCTATTCTTGTTCTGAGAAATGAAGGCTATTCCATGCGAGAAATTGCCAACTGTAAAAATGTATTTGTCCTCTTGCTCAGTTGTGCATCAGGGCCTCCCACTCCTCTTTCTATTCTGGGTAGAGCCAATTTGCGCTGTTCTGTGAAGGGAGTAGTACACAGCGTTGTACGAGATCTTCAGTTTCTTGGCAATTTCTCGCATAGAATAGCCTTCATTTCTCAGAACAAGAATAGACTGACTAGTTTCAGAAGAAAGTTATTTGTTTCTGGCCATTTTGAGCCTGTAATCGAACCCACAATTGCTGATGCTCCAGATACTCAACTAGTCGCAAGAAGGCCAGTTTTATTGCTTCTTTAATCAGCATAACAGTTTTCAGCTATGCTAACATAATTGCAAAAGGGTTTTCAAATTATCAATTAGCCTTTTAAAATGATAAACTTGGATTAGCAAACACAATGTGCCATTGGAACACAGGACTGATGGTTGCTGATAATGGGCCTCTGTACGCCTATGTAGATATTCCATAAAAAATCAGCCATTTCCAGCTACAATAGACATTTAAAACATTAACAATGTCTACACTGTATTTCTGCTCAATTGGATGTTAATTACTAGCTATTTCCTGTACACTATAAAAATGTCCTGTTGTTTTTACGGTAACTTACTGGCAGCAAGTTGCCTTAAGAAAAGGTTCAGTATGTTCCCATAGCGTATTTCCCAATATCCAATACATTTACATTTTAGTCATTTAGCAGACGCTCTTATCCAGAGCGACTTACAGTTAGTGAATGCATACATGTTTCTTTTTTTTTTCTTTTTTGTGTTTTTTTTCATACTGGCCCCCCGTGGGAAACGAACCCACATCCCTGCCGGCCAAACCCTCCCCTACCTTGGACCAATTGTGCGCCGCCCATGGGTATCCCGGTCACGGCCAGCTGCGACAGAGCCTGGACTCGAACCAGGATCTCTAGTGGCACAGCTAGCACTGCGATGCAGTGCCTTAGACCACTGCGCCACTCGGGAGTCAATACAGTTACTGTAATTTTTTTACAATACCAATAATGCTGCTGTAGTCATTTTACGGTAAATCTTCCTGTAATCAACTGGCTGCCAGTAAGTTATTGTACATCAGACTAATGACACACAGTACATGTCTGTAAAAATGGACTGTATTATAGTGTAAAAAGTGAATGCTACTGCAATTATATTGTAATGATTGAATGGATGAATTAATGATTGAATTATATTCATTGAGGGGAGGTGGGGTTTGTATTTTTCAGTATTCTACTTTAATTACATAGGATTGGTGCTAGGTAATGTTATCGTTTTTTCATTGAGTCTACAAAACATTAAGAACACTTGCTTTTTCCATGACATACTGCAGACTGACCAGGTGAAAGCAATGATCCCTTATTGATGTCACTTATTAAATCAATTTCAATCAGTGTACATGAAGGGGGGGGAGACAGGTTAAAGAAATAATTTTAATCCTTGAGACAACTGAGACATGGATTGTGTATGTGTGCCATTCAGAGGGTGAATGGGCAAGACAAAAGATTTAAGTAACTTTGAACGGGGTATGGTAGTAGGTGCCAGGCGCACCAGTTTGTGTCAAGAACTGCAACGCTGTTGGGTTTTTCACGTCAAAAGTTTCCAGTGTGTATCAAGAATGGTCCACCACCCAAAGGACATCCAGCCAACTTGACACAACTGTGGGAAGCATTGGAGTCAACATGGGCCAGCATCCCTGTGGAACGCTTTCGACACCTTGTACGTGTCCATGCCCCAATGAATTGAGGCTGTTCAAATAAAATCAAATCAAATTGTATTTTGTCACATGCTTCGTAAACAACAGGTGTAGAGTAACAGTGAAATGCTTAGTTACAGGGGGTTTCCAACAGCGCAGAGAATAATAAAAAAATAAAAAAAACAAGGAATAAATGCAGAATGTGTAACGATAAGCGCATGTTGGAGCTACACACAGGACTTAATCTTCAAGCTCACTGCCTGCATTCTACAGTTGTGGTCAAAGGTTTTGAGAATGACACAAGTATTGGTCTTCACAAAGTTCGCTGCTTCAGTGTTATGAGATATTTTTGTCAGATGTTACTATGGTATGCTGAAGTATAATTACAGTGTCAAAGGCTTTTATTGACAATTACATTAAGTTTATGGAAAGAGTCAATATTTGCAGTGTTGCCCCAGAGTCAATATTTGCAGTGTTGACCCTTCTTTTTCAAGACCTCTGCAATCTGCACAAATTTGTTTACATCCCTGTTAGTTAGTGTTTCTCCTTTGCAAGATAATCCATCCACCTGACAGGTGTGGCATATCAAGAAGCTGATTAAACAGCATGATCATTACACAGGTGCTCCTTAATAGGATGTCTGTGGGCGGAGCCGGGAGGGTCGTCAGTGAAATGGGACACACCTGGGGTCGGGTGTGTCCCGGGGATAAATACACCTTTCCCCCACACACTGAAGAGACTCTCTCCATGCAGACACACTGTTATTTTGGGTTGTGGCATTTTGGGGCTTCTTTATGTTAATTTGTTTTGGCACCTCCCAACACCCATTATTATCACCATCTATGCATGCATCCACTCACTTACACTACTGACACCATTAGTTTACTTTATTTAATAAATATGTTTGTTATTTCTTTATCTCCACGTTGTCTCCCTCTTTGCTACGGGCTACGAGCCGGTTCGTAACACATACTGACTGTAGGAATGTCCAACAGAGCTGTTGCCAGATAATTGAATGTCTATAACATTTTATTTTTATTTATTTTTTTACCTTTATTTAACCAGGTAAACCAGTTGAGAACAAGTTCTCATTTACAACTGCGACCTGGCCAAGATAAAGCAAAGCAGTGCGTTAAAAAACAACAACACAGAGTTACATATGGGGTAAACAAAACATAAAGTCAAAAATAGAACAGAAAATATATATACAGTGTGTGCAAATGTAGCAAGTTATGGAGGTAAGGCAATAAATAGGCCATAGTGCAAAATAATAAAAATTTAGTATTAACACTGGAATGATAGATGTGCAAGAGATGATGTGCAAATAGAGATACTGGGGTGCAAATGAGCAAAATAAATAACAATATGGGGATGAGGTAGTTGGGTGGGATAATTTCAGATGGGCTGTGTACAGGTGCAGTGATCGGTAAGGTGCTCTGACAACTGAAGCTTAAAGTTAGTGAGGGAGATAAGAGTCTCCAGCTTCAGAGATCTTTGCAGTTTGTTCCACTGCCTAGCAGTGATTTATAGATGACCTGGAGCCAGTGGGTTTGGCGACGAATATGTAGTGAGGACCAGCCAACAAGAGCGTACAGGTCACAGTGGTGGGTAGTATATGGGGCTTTGGTGACAAAACGGATGGCACTGTGATAGACTACATCCAATTTGCTGAGTAGAGTGTTGGAGGCTATTTTGTAAATGACATCGCCGAAGTCAAGGATCGGTAGGATAGTCAGTTTAATGAGGGCATGTTTGGCAGCATGAGTGAAGGAGGCTTTGGATTGGAGATGCTTAATGTGAGTCTGGAAGGATAGTTTACAGTCTAACCAGACACCTAGTTTATTTGTAGTTGTCCACATACTCTAGGTCAGACCCCCGAGAGTAGTGATTCTAGTCGGGTGGGCGGGTGCCAGCAGCGTTCGATTGAAGAGCATGCATTTAGTTTTACTAGTGTTTAAGAGCAGTTGGAGGCTACGGAAGGAGTGTTGTATGGCATTGAAGCTCGTTTTGGAGGTTTTGTTAACACAGTGTCCAATGAAGGGCCAGATGTATACAAAATGGTGTCGTCTGCGTAGAGGTGGATCTGAGAGTCACCAGCAGCAAGAACGACATCATTGATATACACAGAGAAAAGAGTCGGCCCGAGAATTGAACCCTGTGGCACCCCCATAGAGACTGCCATAGGTCCAGACAACAGGCCCTCCGATTTGACACATTGAACTCTATCTGAGAAGTAGTTGGTGAACCAGGCGAGGCAGTCATTTGAGAAACCAAGGCTATTTAGTCTGCCAATAAGAATGTGGTGGTTGACAGAGTCGAAAGCCTTGGTCAGGTCGATGAAGACGGCTGCACAGTACTGTCTACTATCGATCGCGGTTATAATATCGTTTAGGACCTTGAGCGTGGCTGAGGTGCACCCATGACCAGCTCAGAAAACGGATTGCATAGCGGAGAATTCAAATCCGTGGGATTCGAAATTGTCGGTGATCTGTTTGTTAACTTGGCTTTCAAAAACTTTCGAAAGGCAGGGCAGGATGGATATAGGTCTGTAACAGTTTGGATCTAGAGTGTCACCTCCTTTGAAGAGGGGGATGACTGCGGCAGCTTTCCAATCTCTGGGGATCTCAGACGTTACGAAAGAGAGGTTGAACAGGCTAGTAATAGGGGTTGCGACAATTTCGGCGGCTAATTTTAGAAAAAAAGGGTCCAGGTTGTCTAGCCCAGCTGATTTGTAGGGGTCCAGATTTTGCAGCTCTTTCAGAACATCAGCTGTCTGAATTTGTGTGAAGGAGAAGCGGGGGGGCATGGGCACGTTGCAGCGGAGGGTGCAGAGCTGGTGACCGGGGTAGTGGTAGCCAGGTGGAAAGCATGGCCAGCCGTAGCAAAATGCTTGTTGAAATTCTCGATTATTGTAGATTTATCGGTGGTGATAGTGTTTCCTAGCCTCAGTGCAGTGGGCAGCTGGGAGGAGGTGCTCTTATTCTCCGTGGACTTTACAGTGTCCCAAAACTTTTTGGAGTTAGTGCTAGCCTTTGCTTTCCTAACTGCTTGTGTATATTGGTTCCTAACTTCCCTGAAAAGTTGCATATCGCGGGGTTTGTTCGATCTTAATGCAGTACGCCACAGGATGTTTTTGTGCTGGTCAAGGGCAGTCAAGTGTGAGGAGAACCAGGGGCTATATCTGTTCTTAGTTCTGATTTTTTTTAATGGGGCATGCTTATTTAAGATTGAGAGGAAAGCACTTTTAAAGAACAACCAGGCATCCTCTACTGACGGAATGAGATCGATATCCATCCAGGATACTTGGGCCAGGTCAATTAGGAAGGCCTGCTCGCTAAAGTGTTTTAGGGAGCGTTTGACAGTGATGAGGGGTGGTCGTTTGACCGCGGACCCGTTACGGATGCAGGCAATAAGGCAGTGATCGCTGAGATCCTGGTTGAAGACAGCGGAGGTGTATTTAGAGGGTAAGTTAGTCAGGATGATATCTATGAGGGTGCCCATGTTTACGGATTTAGGGTTGTACCTGGTAGGTTCCTTGATAATTTGTGTGAGATTTAGGGCATCTAGTTTGGATTGTAGGATGGCCGGGGTGTTAAGCATATCCCAGTTTAGGTCACCAAGCAGTACGAACTCTGAGGATAGATGGGGGCAATCAATTCACATATGGTGTCCAGGGCACAGCTGGGAGCTGAGGGGGGTCTGTAGCAAGCGGCAACAGTGAGAGACTTATTTCTGGAAAGGTGGATTTTTAGAAGTAGGAGCTCAAACTGTTTGGGCACAGACCTGGATAGTATGATAGAGCTCTGCAGGCTATCTCTACAGTAGATTGCAACTCCACCCCCTTTGGCAGTTCTATCTAGATGGAAAATGTTGTAGTTGGGGATGGACATTTCTGAATTTTTGATGGCCTTCCTAAGCCAGGATTCAGACACTGCTAGAACATCAGGGTTGGCGGAGTGTGCTAACGCAGTGAATAACTCAAATTTAGGAAGGAGGCTTCTGATGTTAACATGCAAAAAGACAAGGCTTTTACGGTTACAGAAGTCAACAAATGATAGCGCCTGGGGAGTAGGAGTGATACTGGGGGCTGCAGGGCCTGGGTTAACCTCTACATCACCAGAGGAACAGAGGAGGACTAGAATAAGGATACGGCTAAAGGCTTTAAGAACTGGTCTTCTAGTGCGTTGGGTACAGAGAATAAAAGGTGCAGATTTCCGGGCGTTGTAGAATAGATTCAGGGCATTATGTACAGACAAGGATATGGAAGGATATGAGTACAGGGGAGGTAAACCTAAGCGTTGGGTAACAATGAAAGAGATAGCATCACTGGAGGCACCGATTGAGCTGGTCTCCGCGTGTATGGGGGGTGGAACAAAGGAGCTATTTGAGGCAGTTTGAGAGGGACTTGGGGCTCTACAGTGAAATTGTATAATAAGAAGTAACTGGAACAGCAATAGGCAAGGCATATTAACATGGGAGAGAGGCATAAAGCAATCACAGGTGTTATTCGAGAGAGCTAAGACAACAACTGGTAATGGCGATTAAAGTTTGGGCTGAGGCTAAACAGATAAAACAGGACAGGGTACCAGGAACAGTCCAGCAGGCATCAGCTGTGCAGCTGAGTGATCATAAGGTCCAGTGAACAGCAATGTGAGTCCGAGAGCAGTTCGAATTGGTGCTACAGCACAGGCGATCAGGAAGCACGGCTGTTGAATTGCGTGTGCTAGCGGGCCGGGGCTAGCAGATGGATCTTCGTGGTCGTCGCAACGGGAAGCCTGTTGAAACCACAGACGATTACATCGGCAGACCAGTCGTGATGGATCGGCGGGGCTCCGTGTCGACACTAGGAGGTCCCGTCCGGTTGACAGAGAGGTAGATAGCCGGGAGATGGGCCTGATTAGAGGCTAGCTCAAGGCTGATTAGCCAACCACAACATCCAATCAGTTGCAGCTAGCTAGTTGCGATGATCCGGTGTTAAAGGTCCAGTGATTCAGTGATTCCGGCAGAAAATCCAATATGTTCTGGGTCGATAACGCGCTGTGCAGACTGGCCGATAATAGTCCAGGCTAGAGCTAGCTGGTAGGTAGTGCAGGCCACGGACAATGGTGAAAAAACCCCACTAACGGTGGCTAATAGCAAGTAGCTAGTTAGCTGGCTACTCCCGTCCGGTAGACAGAGAGGTAGATAGCCGGGATATGGGCCTGGCTCGAGGCTAGCTCAAGGCTAACTGGTGCTTGCTTCGGGGTCAGTGGTGATTAGCCAACAGCAACATCCATTCGGTTGCGGCTAGCTGGTTGCGATCCGGTGTTAAGGTCCAGTGATTCAGTTATTCCGGCAGAAAATCCGATGTTCTGGGTGAAAACCGCTAATGGTGGCTAATAGCAAGTAGCTAGTTAGCTGGCTAGCTAGTTTCAACTGGAGATTCTAGATAAAAGGTAAGTAAATAATAGAATCCGTTCCACATTGAGTGAGGCGGGTTGCAGGAAAGTATATTTAGTAGAAGGATGAAAAGTGTGATAGGGGAAATATATATATATATATACAACAAAAGACAAAAAAATTAAAAACAGGCTATTTACACGGATACACAACAGAGTACACGACCGCACTGCTATGTCATCTTGGATAGGACATAAGCCGCCTCCAAAGCCCTTTTGTGGGGAAAACCTCATTCTAATTGGCTGGGCCTGGCTTCCCAGTGGGTGGGCCTATGCCCTCCAAGGCCCACCCATGGCTGTACCCCTGCCCAGTCGTGAAATCCATAGATTAGTGCCTTATGAATTGATTTCAATTGACTGATTTCCTTATATGAACTGTAACTCAGTAATCTTTGAATGTTGCGTTTATATTGTTGTTCAGTATATATGAATATCTGGTAATTTATATCACTTGCACTTCTAGAGGCCTTAACAAAGGATTCCAAACTGGCGGTGACTACAGGGCAAAACAGACCAAAGGACATGGCAAATACTCAACCATTAAAGGTTTAAGGTTTAGGACTTGTTGCCACATATCAGTTAAATTGGTACATCACTCTACATCACTACATCACTTTAACTAACAGGTGCAACAAATGTAGCCTCTTACAAGGCACTCCTCAAAATGAGCCAGAAACAACAATACCATGCACCCACTACTGGTAGGGTACTGTATTCTGTGGGGTGGAATTACAGTACTATTGTCACGCCCTGACTCAGGGGACGCTTATATGTTGAGTCAGGGTGTGTATATTCCTTGTTGTGTTTGGTCATTGTTTGTCGATCTAGTATGTATGGTTCTATGTTGGCCGGTGTGGTTCCCAATCAGAGGCAGCTGTCGTTTGTTGTCTCTGATTGGGGACCATACTTAGGCAGCCTATTGGCACTAGTGGGTTGTGGGATCTTGTTCCGGTTAAGGTATGTTGTGTCGTCTACCTTGGACTTCATGTTTCGTTTCGTTGGTTGTTTTGTCATTGTGTTTAATAGAAAATAAACATATAATGCATATCACGCTGCGCCTTGGTCTGTCCCGTCATTCAACGAACGTGACAGAAGATCCCACCAAACGAGGACCAAGCAGCGTGTTCAGGAGCAGACAGCCTGGACCTGGGAGGAGATCCTGGACGGTAAGGGATCCTGGACTTGGGAGGAGATTCAGGCTGGGATGGATCGCCGTCCTTGGGAGGAGACAGTGGAGGCCCGGTATAGAGAGGAGAAACAGCGCCAATAGTGCCGACGACGGAGACCCGAGAGGCAACCCCAATAACATTTTGGGGGGGTGGGGCACACGGTGTGGACGACGAGGCAGCAGGAGGCCGTTAAAGGACGGGTCTGCAGGTTAGGAGAGGAGGCCACCATGTTACGGGGGCTATTGGTAAAGAGGGAGCAGGAGTTATTCGGTCAGAGGGAGGCACTACAGGAGGCTAAAAGGGAGAAGGAAAGTGTAGAGGCACGGCGAGAGGAGCTGGTTAGGCAGTAGAAGGAGCGGGGGTTAATAAAGGAACCCAGTCCTGCTCCTCGCACCAAGCAAGTGGTGCGTGTCGCCAGTCCGGTCCGGACCGGCCTGTTCCTGTTCCTCGCACCAAGTTAGTGGTGCGCGTCGCCAGTCCGGCCCGGCCTGTTCCTGCTCCTCGCACCAAGACAGTGATGCGCGTCGCCAGTCCGGCCCGGCCTGTTCCTGCTCCTCGCACCAAGATAGTGGTGCGCGTCGCCAGCCCGGCCCGGCCTGTTCCTGCTCCTCGCACCAAGCCAGTGGTGCGCGTTGCGGCCCGGCCTGTTCCTGCTCCTCACACCAAGCCAGTGGTGCGCGTCGCCAGCCCGGTCCGGCCTGTTCCATCTCCTCGCACCAAACTAGTGGTGCGCGTCGCCAGTCCGGCCCGGCCTGTTCCTGCTCCTCGCACCAAGATAGTGGTGCGCGTCGCCAGCCCGGCCCGGCCTGTTCCTGCTCCTCGCACCAAGCCAGTGGTGCGCGTTGCCGGCCCGGCCTGTTCCTGCTCCTCACACCAAGCCAGTGGTGCGCGTCGCCAGCCCGGTCCGGCCTGTTCCATCTCCTCGCACCAAACTAGTGGTGCGCGTCGCCAGCCCGGCCCGGCCTGTTCCTGCTCCTCGCACCAAGCTAGTGGTGCGCGTCGCCAGTCTGGCCCGGCCTGTTCCTGCTCCTCGCACCAAGCCAGTGGTGCGCGTCGCCAGTCCGGTCCAACCCGTGCCTGCTCCTCGCACCATACCAGTGGTGCATTTGTCCAGTCCGGCACGGCCCGTGCCCGTTCCACCGGTGCCTGGTCCGGCACCGGTCAGCTGCTCCACTCCGGAGCCAGAGCAGTCCGCTCCACCGGTGCCTGATCCAGTTCCGGTCAGCCGTTCCACTCCGGAGCCAGAGCAGTCCGCTCCACCGGTGCCTGATCCAGCTCCGGTCAGCTGCTCCACTCCGGAGCCAGAGCAGTCCGCTCCACCGGTGCCTGATCCAGTTCCGGTCAGCCGTTCCACTCCGGAGCCAGAGCAGTCCGCTCCACCGGTACCTGATCCAGCTCCGGTCAGCGGCTCCAGTCCAGACCATGACGTCAGCCCCTCTCCAGGTTCGGGGTCTCCCACACCAGGGTCCAGACAGGGCCTGGCGTATGGTGGGAGGACGGAGAGGGGAAGCAGCGGCTCCAGACCAGACCAGGGGCGCAACAGGGAGGCGGAGAGTGAGAGGTCGTCACGCCCCGAGCCAGATCCGCCTCCGAGGCGGATTGCCCACCCGGCCCCTACCCTGTTATGTTTATGTTGTGCGGTTGGAGTCGGCACCTTTGGGGGGGGGGTACTGTCACGCCCTGACTCAGGGGACGCTTATATGTTGAGTCAGGGTGTGTATATTCCTTGTTGTGTTTGGTCATTGTTTGTCGATCTAGTATGTATGGTTCTATGTTGGCCGGTGTGGTTCACAATCAGAGGCAGCTGTTGTTCGTTGTCTCTGATTGGGGACCATACTTAGGCAGCCTATTGGCACTAGTGGGATCTTGTTCCGGTTAAGGTATGTTGTGTCGTCTACCTTGGACTTCACGTTTCGTTTCGTTGGTTGTTTTGTCATTGTGTTTAATAGAAAATAAACATATAATGCATATCACGCTGCGCCTTGGTCTGTCCCGTCATTCAACGAACGTGACAACTATTTGAAATTCAGCACTTCTTGACAGTAATGTACTGTTAAAACAAAGTTTATTTGGAATTTACGGTATAATTTACCAGTTACGCCTAAAATCATCCAGAGTGCATTGTGATTTACGGCAATTTACTGTAAATAATGAATAAAGTACAGTTAGTTTTATTGTATAATATTGTAAAAACAACACCATTTTTTTTTTTACAGTGTAGGTCCAGCATCATCAGACCGCCTCATGTCGTTCACCCCGTCTGGCACACGGACCGTTATGCCCTCCAGATCTCTGGATAGGCAGACCTGGCAACCCAGACGAGACCTGCAGGACAGGACACAGCAAGCACAGGGACAAGGTCATTATACACACTTTAGGAATCATGTTATCAAATCTATTCCCTTCCCACTAGCAGCTTGGTTTGTCTCTTTCGGGGCTGCTATCATGCACTTTGTGCCCCACCAAAAAATAAGAATGCTACAGACAGTTAAAGCCAACACTTTAAGCTGTAGAAAGAAGCCATGCTAGCATGATACGTGCACATACAGTATGTTCACATTCACGTGAAATTACCTTACATAACATGTTATGTTATCATTCTACATGTGTGAGTTACTGTTTAAACTGGATGGGAGCCATGTGGGAGAAGCATGTGTGTTAATGATCAGACTGGGATGAAACATTCCTCATTAGTAGAGAAGTGTCTGGTAATGATGTGTTCTAGAGAATAACGTTAGATTAGTAATGATGTGTTCTGGAGAATCATGATAGATATGTGAAATGTCGACAGGGGAATGCTCTGGTCTTGACCAGGTTAAATGTTACAGACAGACAAGAGTCTCAACTACAAGTTAGCTGAGAGCCTCAAGTTGCTGAGACAGAGCACCTGTGAGGGAGTAAAAACACACACATTTAATCCGAAAATGTGTTATAATCGTACTGATTTGATTTGTCACCTGAGGGTAATTAGTACCATTTTCATACGGAACTGATTATATTCTAATGTGAAGTGAATTGATCAGAAACAATCGTCCTCCATTAGTCAAACTATGATTATATCTTTAATCTGCTCATCTCACCCGGCGACTGAACCTCTTGATCTCTTGGCTGGAAACCTACCTGAGGTAACGTGACTTATAAGAAGGTGTGAAGGTGTTAGCCAGCTGTCACTCACGTGCTGGTTAGGCCATGGGCCAGGCTCAACATGTTCATACTGTAGGTGTTTTGTGTGTGGGCGAGAGTATATAGTATGCATCAGCAAGTGTGTTACTCATTTGTCTGTGAGGCCTTAAGCCAGAATCATCTTCCTGTCAATGTGTGTTTGGGAATGCCTACCTACGTGTGTGTGTGTATGTATGCCTACGTGTGTGTATGTGTGTGCCTGTGAGACTCACGTGTCAGTGAGGCCAAAGGCCAGATCCAGCATGTCATTCTCCTCATCAGTGATGGGCCCCAGCTGGTCGTACACCTTCTGATCCAGGATCACATGACAGGTGGAACAGGCCAGGGTCCCCTCACACGCACCTTCGGGAACACACACACACACACACACAAACAATCAAACTGTTAAGACACAGCTTATGAAGGTACTATATCAATGTAGCTAATGAACTCAGACCTAGTGAAACGTGCTATATCAATGTAAAGCATTAAATTAATATCACGTCTGGTTTTGGTTGAATCCCTAGACGCTCTGGCGCTGTGCTATCTGGGGAATTGGGTGTAGGGGGTTAGTGGTGGGTGGGTGGGTCATTCTGGCAAACCCCTCAGCCTCCAAAATCGCTCCATTCTGAGTAACGGAATGCCTTATTATGTAATAATAATGCCTTATTATGTTGGATGTAATTCACTGTAGAGCATAATTCATCCCAGGGACACAGAGGTCAGTGCGAGTGAGGTAAGACCTCCCCAGTCAGTCCAGCTCCAATTAGTACTGGCCCTTCTGATGGTACTGCTGAGCACCTCTAGCATCTCTCCACATCTCTCTTTGTTGATACTTGTTGATGGTTACAAAGTCCCTGCAAAGCCATGAGCTAATCCTGGCTCTGCATCACCATCATATGGGCAGTATTCCTCAGAGACTATGGGATGAATGGATGAGAATATTATACTTTATTAGGATATCAATGTGATGATGTGAATGATACAGCCAGGTCACCCATGATACAAGTCAGTATTTGATGTCCATCCATGTCTGAGGACGTCGGGAGATGACGTGGAAACCAGCCACAAGGAGCAACAGTGAGCGCTGTTACCTTCAAGTAGGTTTTGGTTTTGCTAGGGTGTTGTGGATGGGCGTAAGCATCTGCCTCTGATTCCAAAGGATGCAAGTTCGAATCCAGTGATAAAAAATTGTTTTTGAGATTTTTGTTTTAAGCCTATCCCAAACCTTAACCCTTCCCTTAACCATTCAGAGTGAATGCCTAACCTTACGTTTTCTGAGTTAATGTCTAAACTTAAGCCTAACCTTAAACATTCAGAGTTAATGCCTAAACATTTGAGAAACATGGATGAACGTCTAATTCTGATGTGCGACTGTGAGAGCTAGTAGGAATGATATCCAAGGCCATTCTCCATTATGAACGGTATGTACAGAGTACACAGGGTTAGGTGTTGAAACCAGGCAGGACAAAAGTAGCCATACTACAGGGGTTTGAATGTGTCACCTTGGAGTTATAGTTCTGTAAGTTATGTAACGACTGTATAGCTTCACTCAATTGTGACTGCTGAAGATTAAACTGGACTAGATGTTTCTAAAGAATGTGCGTTGGGGAACTACAAAGGAAAAGGATGTAATAATACAGACTGTACATTACAGACCACTCTGTACTGGATTAGATCATGTACATTACAGATGTAGACTACATTACAATTTCAATACATTACAGTGCACTGTACATTGCTGGTTTAGGACATTCTGTTTCTAAATTCTTCCAGGTCAAAGGGTGAGGGATAAGGAATGATGTATATCAGGAACTATCGGTAGAGCAGAGCCCAAGACTTGACTGATTTTCGTTTAGTTCATTTCATTGAAACATTTGGGGGAACCACAATACATCATCGTATTACCTTCACTCTGCAGTTTCACTATGAGGAGAGAGAGAGAGAGAGAGAGAGAGAGAGAGAGAGAGAGAGAGAGAGGCACCAAGGAGTGTGGTTGGAGCTAAAAACATTGTTTTGTTCATTTGATGGGACATGGAAATCCAGAAGGCTCAGAGGATCCTGGCACTATAAAGTTCTGGAGCCACTGGATTAAGGTCTACTCTAAGGCATGTAGCAGTTTTCACTGTGAGGAGAAAGAAAGAGGCGAGAGGTTGTGAGAGAGCTTTACACCTGGCTGAGCCACGTGTTGGGTTCGTTCAAAACACAGTTCCAAGCCTTCGTCCAAATCGCAGGCAACCCACCCACAACATGGACCTGCCCAGAAACACTCCATTAAAATCAGTTCAGCCTATGGAATGCACATTCCATTCAGGACTTCCTTCTGCGAGAGGAGAGTTTTCGCTGAATATGGAGAATGTTATCGGAGCACTTGGTTTTTACCAGCCTTGGCCTCACATGGTCCAAGTAGGTTTGAGAACGAATGGAGTACCTCTCTCTCTCCTTCCCTCTCTCCTTTCCCCTTGCGCCTCTCACACTGTTCTGCAGCCACATTCCACCCGCTAACGAGCTCTTTCTGGAGTACCACCCAGGGCGTCTTTGGCTTAACTACTTTCTTCAGGCCCTCCATCAACGTTGTTGATAACGTTGCACGCAATTTGAGTGTGTTCTTTTTTTGTTGCCAGATCTGCCTGTCCAACTTTATGGTTGCATTTAGGTTATTGCTTGTGGCTGTATAGGCCACCGCGAGGCCCACATGGTTTGACACATGAGGTGTTAGTTTAGTAGAAATCCAGCAATACTTTGAGGGCCCCCGAGGGCCGAGTAGCCCTGCCATAGAGGTCCTATATAGCAATGATTCTCAACTGGTGGGTCGCAACCCAAATTTGGGTCGCCGGAAGTGTTGAATGGGTCGCGGGAGTTAAAAAAACACACAATAATATATATATATATATATATATTTTTTTTTATATGAACAAATAACTTAAACCAGGTAGAACGTGTGTAGATGATAATGAATTTAAATGTTTTTTTTATAATTTAATCTCTGAATAAAATTCTTCAATCACAGTATTTTAAATATAGAGCTATGAGTAGGGCTATTTTGGTTGATTTCATGGTCTCAAACCAGTGAGTTTATTGACATTCTTTATCAAGAATATGGGCAAAATTGTATTATTGACAATGAAAGAGGTGGGAATGTTGTTCCCTTGTAACGTAATTGCTACATTTACTAGCATTAAAAATAGTTTAACAGAGCGTCTGCTAAATGACTAAAATGTAAATGTAATTGTATTTTGGCGATTGTTTTTCGTGATTCGAATATTGGGTCGCGACTGAGACAATCTGGTTCAACTTGGGTCCCAAGGCAAAACCAGTTGAGAACCACTGCAGTGCATTCGGAAAGTATTAAGACCCCTTGACTTTTCCACATTTTGTTACGTTACAGCCTTATACTAAAATGGATTAAATATTTTTTTTATAAAAAATAAGAAACTGAAATATCACATTTACATAAGTGTTCAGACCATATACTCAGTCCTTTTTTTATTTGTATTATTATTTGTTTATTTGTTTAATTTTTTGTGGGGGGTAGATCAGCTTAATATTGCAGATAGATCGTAACTTCCATCAATGTAATTGTCTGCATCACTTCCAATCCCCATGTTTATATATATATATATATCTATATATATATATATACATAAATATATACATAGACATATACATACATATACAGTGAGGGAAAAAAGTATTTGATCCCCTGCTGATTTTGTACGTTTGCCCACTGACAAAGACATGATCAGTCTATAATTTTAATGGTAGGTTTATTTGAACAGTGAGAGACAGAATAACAACAAAGATTTTAGATTCCGTCTCTCACAGTTGAAGTGTACCTATGATAAAAATTACAGACCTCTACATCCTTTGTAAGTAGGAAAACCTGCAAAATCGGCAGTGTATCAAATACTTGTTCTCCCCACTGTATAAACCCCAGTCGTACTTTATCAAATGCCTATACTCAGTCCTTTGTTGAAGCACCCTTGGCAGCGATTACAGCCTTGAATCTTTTTGGGTATGACGCTAGAAACTTGAAATTCAAGTTAATAAATCTTTATTGTTCACAAATGATCACAAATGCACAGGACTGAGAAATACAAGGTGAGCTGCCAGTACAAACTGGTGTTGTTGGATGAAATGACTTCTAAGTACATATGTAATGTCAAGTCAGTTTTTTAAATCCTTTATTTAACTAGGCTAGTCAGTTAAGAACAAGTTCCTATTTACAATGACGGCCTACCCCGGCCTATCCCGGCGACGCTGGGCCAATTGTATGCCGCACTATGGGACTCCCAATCACGGCCGGATTGTGATACAGCCTAGAATCAAACCAGGGTCTATAGTGAATCCTCTAGCACTGAGATGCAGTGCCTTAGAACGCTGCGCCACTCAGAAGCTCTGGAGTTTTGACCTGTTAATAGTTAGATAATTAGACTGTAATTAAAGTCTGGGTAAGCTGTTCCTAGATCAGCTCTTGGGTGGCAACTGCTATCTCCATCAACCGTGAGAGAACACCTGAACCTGAACTGTGACTCACTAAAGCAGCATGGGGTCATTTTCCAGGAACAGGGAAGAGAGCTGTGGGGTTCGAAAAACATGATTTATCTGTACAAATATCAAACAAAGCCATGTCTTTGGCTACATTATTAGAGGTGTTCATCCCCAAGGCTGGAGACATACAGAACTGAACAGGGCAGCAAAAGTCTAACACTGAACTTTACTACTGGTTCCAATGCGGGACCTCAATGCAGCCAAGAGAAAGACCGCCCCTAGTAGGCCACATGTAGTATTGTGAAAAACAGAAAATAATCCCATACACAGTAGTAATAAATGGTCTTGATCGGAAGAGGCAGAGGCTGTATTATTGTAGAAGCTTGTTGATTTGCATATACATGGTAATGATCATGAAAGAAACAAAACACAGATGTAGAGTGAGTATGAATAATGAATATAGGATATTAATATATCTGTGTTGCCAGATTGTGTTGAAATTTGAATGGTTTTCACATCAAAGCTGGGTAAATATTATTCCTGTCTATAGACCCCAAATGAACAGGGGACAATACCAACAGACAGAGAGAGAGGATGTTTGGTCACACTTTATTTGGATAGTCTCATATAGATGATCTACAGATGGTCATACTATCAACAAAGTATTTGTAGATAAGCAAATGCTTGGTAAGGTTACGGTTAGGGTTGAGGTTAGGCTTAGAATATGGATTAGGGTAAGGGCTAAGGTTAGGGTTAGGGCTAGGGTAAGGGTTAAAGACATGCTCCAGAACTTTGGCGACTACTAAGTGGTTTCTAAACCTCCCACTTTGGGCTGGATGTGTCAATGTGTAGTTCATACATGCATAATCTATGAGCAGAGTTACTGTTTTACCTCAATTTGCCACGCAATCCCTAGTTTGAAAGAAAATGTTATTCTGGAAGCTGTGCTGCACCATTTTCCCTACATTTCCCCCCACCTGGGCTAGCCCCCTAGAAATTCGAGTTTTAGCCAATGAGCTTCAGCCCCTCGCCATTTGAGTGACAGCTAGCAAGATGCACACACAGCAGAGAGAGAGAGAGAGCGTGATGACGTGGTGCACATATCTGCACATATTTGACGTAGTACGCAATTTTCAGGAACCACTTTTGGCTCATGAGCGCTACTTTCAGAACTACTGGCAAAAAAGTATACAAAAGTATCAGATAATCTCTTTAAGGTTAGGGCTAGGGTTAGGGTTAGTGGATAGTTAGTTGAAATGTTGTTGACAGTTATTGAACATCTACTGAACATCTCCAATCCATCTCCAAACATCTAATTGAGACTATCAAAATAAAGTGTTACCAGATGTTTTCATTGATTACACTGGGAGAAGCATTGACTTGACTGCACAAACAACAACTCCTTACTACTGCTAGCTGCAAACACACCTCAATCATATCCAACACCTACACACACCTACACAGACACACACACACCTCCAAATAAAAGAGAGATGGCAGATAGCCTAAATTGCTAAGTCAACCTTGACATTGCAAAACGCACACAAAACGCAAACATGCCAGTTAAAAAGGGCTTGCAGAGTTGAATTGTTGCCAAGTCAAATAGAGGAAGAACATATGAAAACAAACACTAGAGTATAAATCTGGGCCAATGAAAAGCTGTGATGGAGCTGCCAGGAGGAGGAGGGCAAGAACAGGTCCACAATAAAATACATCTGAATAGTGTGAGTACACTGTTTTTATCAATCTATGTAATTTACTTTTATTTTACCAAGTAAAGTTGACTGAGAACAACTTGATCTGGCAATGTGAGCTTCGCCTCAGGCGACTGATTTAGTGTAAATATGATTTTGAAAACATATTTGTCACTTATTTTTCTGTCTGATTTTCCCCTTTCATGAGTATTGGTTACACAGCGCATCACTGTAAAACTGCCAATTTATCACACTGGCTGAAAAACTGAATGAGCAAATACTGCCATTGATTAATTAAGAATGTGAGAAATGTAGGTTTTTCCACATAAAAATTAATAATTTTGAAGATGTGTGTACATACCACAAGTACCTAACCTGAGAACTGTGTTAATAACGGCATGTGAATATCTGGACAATTAAGTGTCTCTTTTGTAAATGTTTACAACATAAAACGATTCACCAGATAACTCTAAAATGAAAAATTGAGGAGTCCTGACAGCTGCAGAAGAAGACAGAACACCAGACAGGTTTTCTTTCTCTTTTTACCACTGAGTCCTTCCAGGGATCCAAATTGTATCATGTCAATGCCTAAATAGGACAGATGTGCAGGAGAAAAGAGCAGAAAATAGTGTCGGAGGAAGAGAAAGGGAAATATACTGTAGAGTGAGAAAGAAAGCCTTGCAAACATCAAAGGTGACGTTGCTGACGCATATTGAGTTCACCCCCTCTCTTTCACCCTGTCTCTCTCTCTGCTTCTTCTCTGCCTCCCTCCCTCAGTTCTATCACACTCTGGATAGACTGTTTGATCCTGGGGCTCATCCATATAAAGCCATGGAAATATTTAGTGGAAACCAAACCAAACGTCTGGGAAATGTGTCTTGGATCTTATCAAATAAACACAGCATCAGAAATATGGACCCATGTTGGCAATTGCCAGGATGCCAACAGTGCATGCACCAAATACAGTAAAGCATTTAACCATTTAAACAGGACTGTACCCATAAGCCTGCAGACCACTTCACCATGGCATACCACACTTACCAAAGCCATTGATATCTAGGTTTTGGTTGACGACCAGGTCTAGAAGACTGTCGCCCTTGGCACCCAAAGTGGTGATCTTCTGCCCATCACGGTTGATGAAATAGACTGTCACCTTCTCCTCTGACCTAGAGTAGGGGAGAGAGAGTAAATGGAGACAGAATAAGAGCATGAGAGAGAGAGACAGAGACAGAGACAGAGACAGAGACAGAGACAGAGACAGAGACAGAGACAGAGACAGAGACAGAGACAGAGACAGAGACAGAGAGAGAGAGAGAGGATCATCCACGTGTTTTCAGGTGTATACTCTAAATTACTCTTCAGGTGAGCCAAGAATAACATCATATAAAACCTTCACAGGATCAAAACATATTGGACTTCCTTTGAACCCAACTGAAATTAGTTTGCATGATGTATGTTAGCGGTACAAGTACATTTAGTTACCTTTGAAGCGTCAAAGGGTAACAAAGTGTAGGCCGTCATTGTAAATAAGACTTTGTTCTTAACTGACTTGCCTAGTTAAATAAAGGTAAAATAAAAAATAAAAGGTAATGCTACCCACACACACCTCATTCACTTATTTTTCAGTTACTCCTTTTCTTAGAAAAACTAAAACAAAGTTTCACTGCTATGTAGGCTTTTAGTGGATGGTGGACAAACCATAGTGCCGCTTTAGTGCTGTCTGGTCACAGTACCAAGTATCCCCTCGTCTTACAATACTACCATAGGATTATAGGATCCTCTTGCTCACTTTACTACATCTTCTGAGGAAAAGCAACACTGTCTGTTGAGTATCCAACACTGTAGTGGTTTGGTTGCCAGAGCACAGCACCCAAACACCATCCACATAACAGACTTTTACAGACTGTTTCTGTGTGCTGTAATGTACTGTGTGGGCCAGAGGCTCTGGTTTATAGAGTTAGACAATAAGAACAACACACTTTCTCTGTTTCTAGTCTCACATGCTGAATCACTGTCATGGGGGTTTAACAGAGGTCAGACCGAGAGCTTAATAACTGTCATATCAGTCAGTGCTCCTCCCCCATACGCAAACAAACATAGTCTTCATTGTAACCAGACAACATGGTTTAGTCAAGGTCAAAGTGTTTATGCTGCTGTCATTAACAATTTAGTTATTAATTTATATGCCATAGGCTACTTCAAGAAATGTGAAATATTAATTAAATACATCAAATGCAATCAGGGGTGGACTGGCTTTCGGGTAAATGCCAGATGGGCTTATCCATTATTTGCCCAGGGAGCCTGTCTAACTTTTTTTTTGTGTAAAATGATAATTATCTTGCTACGACCGGGGGTCTCAAGGGGAAAAAAATGGGCCAGTGTGAGGGCATCAAGGAAAAAAATGGTCTGGTGTGTTATAAATGCCTGGGACGATTTCTGGTCTCAGTCCACCCCTGAATTACAGTTTTTTCCAACTGCTTACACACAAAATCTTTTCATGTCACACGATTTTTGAAACCTCTCACTCAAAGTGCAAAACTACACACCAAATCTCCAAAACCATAAGCTATTTCTCAGCCTTTGACTCAGTTGTCAATTGCATAAAACACTTTTTTCAAAACACTACACACAATTTTCTACCTAAAGCACAAAAATCTGACAGGAAGTGACTTGCTTTCCTTTTCCAAACACAACCAATCAAAATGCTACACTTATTCACCAGGTCACACACACACTCCTCACATTTGCAAACACTAATTGCTTAACTGATCACTAACCAATCACTGATTTACTGTAGTATAAGCCTATAAATAGGTCGAAGGTCAGATTACCTGTTTTGAACAAAGGATGCCAACAATGGACGGAGAGCAAGAGGAGTAGGAGGGAGAGGCAGGGGACAACAACGAGGACAAATTCAAAGACGAAGAGTTGGAAGAGGAGGAGGAGGAGGAGGAGGAGGAGTAGGAGGAAGAGGAAGAGGAAGAGGAAGAAGAGGACGAGGGCAAAGAAGAGAAGGAAGGAGAGCCATCTCTGATAAAAATAGGGCAACACTTGTTGATCATGTGATCAACCACAGTTTGACCATGAGAGAGGCTGGACTGAGAGTCTATTTACAGTGGCGTCCATAATCCAAACCTTCAGAAATGAGAACAGGTATGCAACTATCTAATGACTATTTTAGCATTACAGTAATGTACTGTAAAATACGTATGACTGCATAGTATTGCATAAACATTTGTAACTCTAAGCCATCCATTTACTGCACTGCATTGAATGAATGAGGTTGGTTATCATGCTGTACTACATTTATTTGTACATTGTTTACAGTTCCTATGCTGAACACATACTGTGTTTGAATTCTGTACAGAGTGGAAAGGCAAAGACATCATGGAGGACGAGGACGCTTGTTTACAGATGTACAAGAGACTGCAACTATAAATATGGTTTTGGCCAACAATGCAATTAGGATTCGAGAGATAAGAGAGCATATCTTGAATAATGACACCATATTTAACAACATCAATGCTGTAAGCCTGTCGACCATACAACGCATCCTCCAATGGCACCAAGTGACGATGAAACAACTTTACAAGGTACCATTTGAGAGAAACTCTGACAGAGTCAAGAATCTGCGACATGACTTTGTAGAGGTATGTATGCAACACTACTTCCAGTACTTCAGACAAACCATATTTACTCATCTGTATATGTAACACTGTGTTGTTGTTTTTATCGCACTACTATGCTTTATCTTGGCCAGGTCGCAGTTGTAAATGAGAACTTGTTCTCAACTGGCTTACCTGGTTAAATAAAGGTGAAATAAAATAAAAATAAAAATCTGTATATCCTTTTGTCTGTTACAGAGAGAATTGGAGATGGATGCCCATGTACATTTATTTATGTGGATGAGGTTGGCTTCAACTTCACCAAAACCAGGCGCAGCGGAATAAATGTAATAGGACAGAGGGCAATTACCAATGTCCCTGGACAGCGTGGGGGTAATACAACTATGTGTGCTGCCATCACTCAAAACGGGGTCCTCCATCACAATGCCACACTGGGTCCGTACAACACCGGCCACATGCTCACTTTTCTGGATGCAATTTACACAATGCTTGTCCCTGATCCAGATCAGGAGCCTGCTAGATTTGTGGTTATATGGGACAGTGTTAGTTTTCACCGGGCTGTTCTGGCCCAAAACTGGTTTGCCACCCATCCACAATTTGTAGTTTTGTACCTACCCCCATATTCACCTTTTCTAAATCACATAGAGGAATTCTTCTCAGCCTGGCGCTGGAAAGTGTATGATTGCCAACCCTATGCCCGCTTCTCCAGGCAATGGATGATGCATGTGGGGACATAGAGGTTGCCTCTGTCCAAGGTTGGATACGCCATGCTAGGAGATACTTCCCTTGATGTTTGGCAAGAGAAAACTTATCTTGTGATGTGGACGAAGTATTGTGGCCAGACCCAGCCCGGAGAAGAGATGAAGCGTAGCTTAGCACTGGTGATTGCCCCCCCCTACCAATTCCTGGACTGCCCCCCCGGGATCCCACACAGACAATTGTGTTCTTTACTGTATTCTAAAGAATATACTTTTGGTTTACATACGTTTATGGTTTTGTTGTATGCTACTGTATGCTACTGTTTGGCCTAATAAATATTTTCTGTTTCTACATTGCATTGGTGTTTACAGTGTACTTGTTACCCCTCTCAGCAGATTACTTTCCCTGTAGAACATTGTATTGAAATGTAGATATAAGCCTATGAAAGACCAAAGAGCTTTAGATTTAGAACAACAGTGTTTACATGGTATATCCAAAAATGTACTATTATGAAAGAAGTGTTTGCCATTTGATGCAAATGCTTCATTCTGACATGTGTTTATGGCATTTTGAATGCAGTGTTACATTTTGAAGGCGATGTGAGGCATTTTGCATTTTGTGTGTGCAGTTTTGTCAATTGTGTGTAGAGTTTTGAAAAAAGGAGACATCGTTTTGAAAACGTGTGTAAGCAGTTGGAAAAAACTGTAAATACTAAACCAAAAGAGTCAACAGCACATACAATGGAAGGGAGACTCTCCTCAGCACAGTTTATGGTAATCTGTTACCGCCATCTTGTGTCTACATGTGAGAAGACAGTTTTGGCATGGCGTTGCCATCCCTTCTCCCTGATGTGTGCACCTGCTCACTCTCTCTAATGAATTTAAAAAAGCTAATCAAATCTAATTGTATTGGTGGCATACACATATTTTGCAGATGTTATCGCAGGTGCAGTGAAATGCTGATGTTTCTAGCTCCAACAGTGCAGTAATAACAATACAAAACAATACACACAAATCCCCCAAAATAGAAAGAAACACATTAAGAAATGTCAGAACGAGCAATGTCAGAGTCCGGAATATATATATACAGTACCAGTCAAAGGTTATTTGCAGCAATTCGACCATTAAGGACTGATTCACGCAGTCTCCTCTGAATAGTTGATGTTGACATGTGTCTGTTACTTGAACTCTGTGGAGCATTTATTTGGGCTGTAATCTGAGGTGCAGTTAACTCTAATGAATTTATCCTCTGCAGCAGCTGTAACTCTGGGTCTTCCTTTCCTGTGGCGGTCCTCATGAGAGCCAGTTTCATCATAGCGGTTGATGGTTTTTGCGACTGCACTTGAAGAAACTTTACAAGTTATTTAAATGTTCCGTATTGACTGACCTTCATGTCTTAAAGTAATGATGGACTGTCGTTCCTCTTTGCTTATTTGAGCTGTTCTTGCCATAATATGGACTTGGTCTTTTACCAAATAGGGCTATCTTCTGTATCCACCCCTACCTTGTCACAACACAACTGATTGGCTCAAACGCATTAAGAAGGAAAGAAATTCCACAAATTAACATTTAACAAGGCACACCTGTTAATTGAAATGCATTCCAGGTGACTACCTCATGAAGCTGGTTGAGAGAATGCCAAGAGTGTGCAAAGCTGTCATCAAGGCAAAGGGTGGCTACTTTGAAGAATCTCTAATATAAAATATATTTTGATTTGTTGAACACTTTTTGGTAAACTATTTCATAGTTTTGATGTCTTCACTATTATTCGACAATGTAGAAAATAGTAAAAATAAAGAAAAACCCTGGAATTAGTAGGTATGTCCAAACCTTTGACTGGTACTGTATATATGTGTGTGTGTGTGTGTGTATATACACTGAGTGTACAAAACATTAGGAACACCTGCTCTTTCCATGACATAGACTGACCAGGTGAATCCAGGTGAAAGCTTTGATCCCTTATTGATGTCACCTGTTAAATCCACTTCAATCAGTGTAGATGAAGGGGAGGAGACAGGTTAAAGAAGGATTTTTAAGCCTTGAGACAATTGAAACATGGATTGTGTATGTGTGCCATTCAGAGGGTGAATGGGCAAGACAAAAGATTGAAGTGCCTTTGAACGGGGTATGGTAGTAGGTGCCAGGTGCACTAGTTTGTATCAATAACTGCACTGCTGCAGAGTTTTTCACGCTCAACAGTTTCCCGTGTGTATCAAGAATGGTCCACTACCTAAAGGACATCCAGCCAAGTGCAGGCCAGTGGTCGAAAACAGGTAATTGATCAGAGAGGACAATGGAAGCTGACACGAATTGTGCAGCGCAACAGATGGGCTACAGTTAGTCAACTGACAGTCCAGTACAACATTGGTGCCCAAATACCCATAAAATAATGCACTACTCGTCGTACCTTGACACGAATGGTGTATGGCAGCCATCGACCTTACAGAGTTCCACTTCTTTCAGTAAAAAACAAGAAACTGCGGTTGCAGTGGGTTAAGGAATGAAAACACTGGACACTGGAGCATTGGAAAAACATTGCCTGGTCTGATGAATACCGGTTCCTGCTGCTTCACGCTGATGGGAGGTCTAAGGTTTGGAGAAAACCACATGAGTACATGCATCCATCATGCCGTGTGTCAACATTGCAGGCTGGTGGTGGTGAAGGTGTGGGGTATGTTTTCATGGCACACATTGGGCCCCTTGATAAAAGTGGAGCAACATTTGAATGCCACAGGATATCTGAACATCATTGCCAATCAGGTGCATCCCTTCATGGCAGCAGTGTATCCACCTGCAAATTGTTTTTTTCAGCAGGATAATGCCCCATGCCACAAGGCTAGGATTGTCCAGGAATGGTTCCACAAACATGACAGTGAATTCAGCTAACTGCAGTGGCCTGCCCAGTCACATTTTACATTGACATTTTAGTCATTTAGCAGACGCTCTTATCCAGAGCCACTTACAGTTAGTGAGTGTATACATTTTTTTTTTCTCACCAGATCTCAATCCAAATTGAGCATCTGTGGGATGAGATGGAACGAGCTATTCAGAGTAGAGATCCACTACCAGCCAACTTGGCACAACCGTGGGAAGCATTGGAGTGAACATGGGCCAGCATCCCTGTGGAACGCCTTCGCCACCTTGTAGAGTCTAATTGAGGCTGTTCTGAGGGCAAAATGGGGGTGCAACTCAATATTAGGAAGGTGTTCATAATGTTTGTACACTCAGTGTATAATGGTGTGTATAGACAGTATGGACAGTATATGAATAGAAGAGGTGTAGGATGAGCCTTGACTAGATTAAAGTACATACATATGGTCGGTAAAACATTATGTAAACATAATTAAAGTGACCAGTGTTCAATGACTATGTACATAGGGCAGCAATCTCTAAGATGCAGTGGAGAGTAGAGAGTGGTAGCCGGCTAGTGACAGTGACTAAGTTCAGGGCAGGGTACTGGGCTGAGGCCGGCTAGTGGTGACTATTTAACAGTCTGATGGTCTGGAGATAGAAGCTGTTTTTCAGTCTCTCTGTCCCTGCTTTGATGCACCTGTACCCGCCTTCTAATTGGTAGCGGGGTGAACAGGCTGTGGCTCGGGTGGCTGAGGTCCTTGATGATCTTCTTGGCCTTCCTGTGACACTGGGTGCTGTAGATGTCCTGGAGGGCAGGCAGTGTGCCCCCGGTGATGCGTTGGGCTGACCGCACCACCCTCTGGAGAGCCCTGCGGTTGTGGATGGTGCAATTGCCGTATCAGGCGGTGATACAGCCCGACAGGATGCTCTCAATTTGTAGAAGTTTGTGAGGGCCTTAGGGGCCAATACAAATGTCTTCAACCTCCTGAGGTTGAAGAGGCGCTGTTGCGCCTTCTTCACCACACTGCTGTGTGGATGGACCATTTCAGGTTGTCAGTAATGTGCAGTCAGAGGAACTTGAAGCTTTTCACCCTCTCTACTGTGGCCCCGTCGATGTGGATGGGGGCGTGCTCTCTCTGCTGTCTCCTGAAGTCCACAATCAGCTCCTTCGTTTTGAAGGAGTGGTTATTTTCCTGGCACCCCTCCACCAGGGATCTCACCTCCTCCCTGTAGGCTGTCACATCGTTGTTGGTAATCAGGCCTCCCACTGTTGTGTCATCAGTAAACTTGATGATTGAGTTGGAGACAAGTAAATAATGTAAGAAATAAAACAAAAAACAAACAAAATACTGAAAGTTGGCTAGGAGCTAGAAACAGGGCGACAATGTCTGTCGGCGCCATCTTGTCTGGCACTTTCAATGTAAAATAAATGTCAGTGCACTTTGGTTCGTTCCTCATGACTTTCTCAGGACTGCTGCTTCTTTCTAGGAACTGGCTAGGCTGGATTGACTGAGGCCCTTTGCCCTATAGGTGAGATAAGGGCTTCTGAACCCAGTAATCACCACCCTTCCAGATGTAGAGTCCTTTGTGGCTGTGTTCAAGGCCATCTCATTACAGATAACATTGATCTGAGGACATTTGAGCTGTTGTTCAGAAACAACTATGGCGATTGCTGTTTTAAACTAACTGTCCAGTGATGTAGTCCCATGTAGCTCAGTTGGTAGAGCATGGCGCATGCAAGGCCAGGGTTGTGGGTTCGATTCCCACGGGGGGCCAGTATGGAAAAAAAATTTATGCACTCACTAACTGTATGTTGCTCTGGATAACAGCGTCTGCTAAATGACTAAAATATAACTTATAAAAGTTCATATTCTGTTAACTCATCCCCAAATAATGTTGTTGACTCGTATTTGTGTCCAAAGCATAAATTGGAGAAAAAACAGACCGTTTCATAAAATGCGAGCTATTTGAAGTATAAGAAGCTGCGTCCCGGACTGGTCTCTGAGTAGTGGCATGTCGAAAGAAGTCGGTGTGTGAAAGCAATCGTGACAAGACATGAAGATCTGCAACCAGGGTAACCTAATTCGACAAGTTTAATAATGACATTACGCACAGTAACCTACACAATTGCAATGAAATGTGATCAATTTAAAATGTTCACAACATAAATGTTTTTCCACACCCTGAGTGATTTCACAACACCATCATTTTGAGTTTCCCAAACATCCTCAAGTTCATTTCGATGCGCCTTCCTACATAGTCATGTTTCCATGAATCTCTGCACTCGCTGGCAAGAACTGACAGAAACTCTGACCAATTACATGTGCGCTTTCGATACACCTACATTCTATCGAAACCCCCATTTCTTTCGACGCACCTAGCCTCTGGCTGCCATATCGGGCTGCAGCTACCCCCTTCTCTGCTATTTCCTCATAGAACATGATGTCATGTTGGCTCATTGGCTGAGCTGGCCAATCAGCGGTCTACTTGCATGAACGATATTAATGACCAGTATAAGCCTACACCATTCTGTTTGTCGGGTATGCCCACACCATTGCAACACAGAAAAGCGGCTTTTTAATATAGGCCTACTTAATTGCATTTTTTTTTGTAAGGAAAGCTATTTCATTCATATTCAAATCAAATCAAATCAAATTGTATTGGCCACATGCGCCGAATACAACAGGTGCAGACATTACAGTGAAATGCTTACTTACAGCCCTTAACCAACAGTGCATTTATTTTTAATAAAAAAGTAAAATAAAACAACAACAAAAAAGTGTTTAATAAAAGAGCAGAAGTAAAATAAAATAACAGTAGGGAGGCTATATATACAGGGGGTACCGGTGCAGAGTCAATGTGCGGGGGCACCGGCTATTTGAGGTAGTTGAAGTAATATGTACTTAACGGTGATGCGTTAGGCTGACCACACCACTCTCTGGAGAGCCCTGCGGTGGCAGACGGTGCAATTGCCGTACCAGGCGGTGATATTGCCGTACCAGGCGGTGATACAGCCCGACAGGATTCTCTCAATGGTGCATCTGTAGAGGTTCGTGATGGCCTTAGGGGCCAAGACGAATTTCTCAGGTACACTGACTCAGTTGCATTGTTTAGCGCACTTTAAGTCGACATGCGACAATAGTTGTTACATTTGTCTTTCGAGGGAAATAAGTGGAGGTTCATGGCTAGTGTTGAACAGTAAGTATTAACGTTATAGACATAAATGTTTCCTACCTTGGTGGCTGTACACAGGTGCTCAGTAGCACCGTATTACCGTCAGAGGCCTGGGGCAGATATGGTGATATTAAAATCCTAGATGCTGCGTGAAACGGAACATCACATTTCGTTCTACATCGTAACAAACCGTGCGAACGTGTAAAAAACTGTCTTAATGCAGACGCAACCAACATGTTGCCACGACGTCGATGTAAAATTGCCTAAAGTATAGCCTATCAATAATAAGAAGGAGCTCAGGAGTGTAGAAATGTATCCAGGCTAGACTGAAGTGCAAAACCTTTACCTCACTTGCTGTCCTAAGTGGATTACTCCTGGCTCCCTCGGAATTGCTCATTGGGCAGGAGGGGACAAATTACACAGAACAATGTAACCGAAACCAGGAATTGTGTGTGTGTGTGTGTGTGTGCTTGTGCTTGTGCGTGTGCGTGTGGAGCAGGCACTGTGCGACGTAGGTTAGTAATTAATTTAAAACCCTAGAGTCCAAGGTGTATTTCTAATACCAAATATTGCCTCCCACAAGTAGACAAAATGATAGGTTTACTAAGTAGATTAATTATAATTTTGCATTCCATTTCTTTACCTGGTTATTTCTGTAAAATAAAGTGGAACCCAAATGTTATTTCAGGCATTGTTTAGGCTTGGCCTAGTATCAATGTATAGGCTACAGCAGCTGCCGGCAACAGTCGAGTGATTAAAAAAAAAATCTAGTTGCATACTCCTGGCCTATAGATATGTGTGAAATGTGGTGCATTGTTACATAAACAGATTGCAATCCAATAAACAGCACCAGACTACTACCCTCTGTCACCCCCTGAGAATGCTACTTATGGAACACAATGCTCTGTCTGTGTGGAGCAGTTTGGCTCTTGCCCCTCATCTCTTTAATATGTTTCCAGGTCTCCACTTCAATAATAGGCTTATAGATCGTGATTTGTTCCCCCACACTGGTCTCAGCCCCAAGGTCTCATAATACTTTTAACCAGCCACTGACCATATAATCAACTTACTGTAGCATATCAATAAATCCCATCACAAAGCACTCAGTTGACTTAACCATAGACTTGTTAAACTCACTCATGCAGCCTTGATTTTGGTTAAATTAACAATTAACCCTCAGGTCAATTTATAGGCTACATTAAGACTGGGCATTAGCATTAGACTTTCAATAGAAGTTGCCCGTAAGCACAGATCTAGGATCAGCCTACCCTCCTCTAATACCAACCTTAACTAGTGGAAACTGTTAAATTGACCAGAGATCAGTGTCTAGGGACAGCTTTATACCTACTGAGGTAAATCAGAAGAGTGAGTGAGTGGAGGTGGGGACGAATAGGGGAGGAGACAATGGTTGAATTAGAAGACTGGGTGGAAGTAAGGATGGGGGAGGAGAGGAGGGGTTAATCAAAGGTCAGGGACAGATTAGAGAGAGAGCATAATCCCCTAAACCATGCCCAATGTCCCAATACTATAAAAAGACTAGAGACTTTAACAGGAACTGCAGCTGAGATGTCTAAAAATGACAGATACACCTTGATGTATTTTCATTATACTTAGACAAGATACAATATTATAGATGTCTTATACATGCAACAATGCATAGCATACATCATCATAGAAGTATATTGGATAGATATTATAGATGTAGGCTACTGTATTGGTCTTTATCAATAAAACGTCACAATAAAGTGCAGAGCGTTCAATTTGCCTGCTGGGGGGCAAGGATACCCACAGCTCTGCTAAACCATTGACAACTGCATGACGTTTTCACCTGCTGGGGGGCAAGGATACCCCTAGCTCTGCTAAAATCATTTGACAACTGCATGACGTTTTCACCTGCTGGGGTGCAAGGATACCCCCAGCTCTGCTAAAATCATTTGACAACTGCATTACGTTTTCAAGGGATTGTTAACACACTGACTTACATTCCAATAATGATCCGATTTGGTCACTTGTAATTTGCTGTTTGGACAGTCAGTATTCCAAAACAGATTTGAAAACCAAACTGATTTGAGCATTAAGGCCTGCAGTGTGAAAAAGGCTAAGAACATTCCGTGGATTGTTGTGGCATCCACAAGATTAGAATGGAATCAGATTTTCCCAGACATAATTCATTATCTCACTGTCAGGGCCGGCTCTAGCCTTTTGGGGGCCCTAAGCAAGATTTGGTTGGGGGGCCCAGCCACCAAGCAGGCAAAAAAATTTAGTGGCCCCCATCTTGACAGCGGAGAGAACATTTTAATTTTAAGGTACATTTCCTGCAATTCTACACATTTTGCCATGACTTATGCCATGTTAATGATATCTGAGTGAGAGTGACTAACAAAATCAATGGGGCCCCCCTGGAGGTCAGTGTCCCTGGGCATGTGGCCTGCATGCCCGGTCGATATTCGGCCATGATTACTACAAGTTTAGATAACTGGCTAGACTAATTTACCAATCTAAGACTTGTTAGCTGACATGGCTAATTGAGTGACTGTCAGTGACTGACGAAACGAGATGGGCGGCAGGTCACTGGTTTGAATCCCTGAGCCGACTAGGTGAAAAAGCTGTCGATGTGCCCTTGAGCAAGGCACTTAACCTTAATTGCTCCTGTAAGTTGCTCTGGATAAGAGTGTCTGCTAAATGACTAAAATGTTAAATGAGAAACTGCTGATGCGCAACCAAATTTCGAACTTGCACCTTATGTATTCTACTATTCTAACTCTCAACAGTAAGTTGAGACCCCGCTTAAAGCGATTGCTTATATCGCTTATACCTGGGGCCGGCCCTGCTCACTGTTTACACAAGAGTCAATGAAAAGAGTCTGGCTCATGGCCATGGGGATAGATTCGTTTATCTAACCTCAATCAGTTTTACAATAAAACAACTGAAGAAGAGCAAACTAGGCGAAAAAGCAGGAGAGATCATGAGGCAGTGAGAGAGAGACACTGTATATATAAATAATATGACATTTAAAATGTCTTTATTCTTTTGGAACTTCTGAGTGTAATGTTTACTGTTACTATTTATTGTTTATTTCACTTTTGTTTACTATCTACTTCACTTGCTTTGGCAATGTTAACATACGTTTCCCATGCCAATAAAGCCCTTAAATTGAAATTGAATTGAGAGAGAGAGAGAGAGAGAGAGATAGAGAGAGAGAGAGCGAGAGAGAGAGAGAGAGAGAGAGAGAGAGAGAGAGAGCTGAGAAAGCCAGAGAGAACATTTATTTTCATCTCTTTGTCTGAAAAATTACCAACCACAGTAGACAGCTCTTTTATGCAGTGCCTAAATGCAGTGCCATATTACATTGCCATGAATGCTCACTAGATGGCGATATTGGATTTACAGTCAGTATTGGGAGTTCCAGTGACGTCAAGGTAGACTTGTGCCAAGCGATAAACTGAGCTAGTCTGGCTGCGTTTACACAGGCAGCCCAAGTCTGATATTTTTATACTAATTGGTCTTTTGAACAATCACATCAGATCTTTTCACATCAGATCTTTTCCAGAGCTGATCTGATTGGTCAAAAGACCAATGAGTGAAAAAAAGAATTGGGCTGCCTGTGTTAATGCAGACTAAATTAATCAGAGACATACCACAGCCTTATAGAGTCAAACCAAATCAAAGTTTATTGGTCGCGTACACAGTTTAGCAGATGTTATAGCAGGTGCAGCGAAATGCTATATTACTAGCTCCTAAAAATGCATTATTTTCACTATTTGCAATGTAAAAATACTAATTAAAGCAATCAGAGTTAATTCAAATTGACTTCTCTGTATTTCTCGTGGCTGCCCAACTCAAAAACGCAGTGCGATATTCTAGGAATTGATTCGTGTTAAGGCTGGTCCGGGTTTATGTTTTGCGCAACATTTTAGCCTATATAGGCTAAAGCGTGGCCATTGCTGTGGTGAGAGAAAAGCGTGCCAGTATCTCTCACATTACTAAAACGAGATTCACTTCCTATGATCTCTCTCTGCTCTGATAGACATGAACCTGCAACTCTCATCTCTCCAACGTTGCACTTCATCATTTATTTCCTTATAGAATCATAGCTGCGGGAAGGGTGCTGGAGATGGTGCAGCACCCCTGACACATGTAAATACATTTGGCAAAGTTATTGAATTACTGCTGTCTGTTCAGAAAAAATTTATATAATTCCGAATACTACACCAGGAGTAGGCCCATAATTTAGCCACAGAGGCTCAATAGCTTTAAAAATATATATATATTGCCTAGCTGTGGATTGTGTGTAGCCCAATCACAAGCCATGCCTACAGTAGGGAACGCGCAAATCTGTCAGTGAACAGCATACAGCCAAAACAGGCCTTTTGCAACATTTAAAATACAATCGCGGGAAAACACAGGTTGGAAAGCGAATGGATCCTACTGAAAAGAGAAGACTAATCTGTCTGTACTTTACCAAGTTATCAACTTCCAAATAGGCCTATCGAGCGAACATGTAACGATCCCGGCAGTCTGAGTCGGGTCCTGTCTGTGGACTAGTTTTTCTGCTCGGGATCTCCAGTTTCCCGAGGGTTCTGGAACGCTCCGGGGAGCTCTCTTGATTTCCGCACCTGCATCCCATCTGCAATCTGCACACCTGGTCCTGATCATCACCCTTCTTAGGCTCTGGCCTAACATCCATTCCCTGCCGGATCGTTAGCCATGAACATCACTCGTCCGGAACCTTCATCCAACCTCTGCCTGGTGGTCGGCGGCTGCCGAGCCATGATGGGATCAACCACTGCACCCCCAACAACTAATCAACGCCGCCCGCTCTGTTCCCTGGATTATTCAGCATCACTCTTGAAGTTGTAAATAAACACTCACCTTCGTTTCAACTTACCTTGTCCTGGTCTGCTTCTGGGTTCTGGCTTTGTAACTCGTGACAGAACAGCATTGTTTTACAAAGGTAAACAAGAGAGAGATAAGCTTTTGACTGGAGTGCATCGGCCATCCCCGGTGAGTGAGCTGCACATCATTGGGTGAGTCAGTGAAACTGGAAAGCTTTTTTAGGACTATAATTTCCTCCTCATATTGTACAATATGTGTTTTCACACACCTAGGCTAGGCTATTGATAGATTGAATATGGATTGATTGGATTTATTGATCTCAGATTCTTAGTTTGTCAGTGTCAAAGGAGCCTCTCATTTCGATCATGTGAGGTATCAAAACATATTCTGCTAAAGTCTCCAGTCATCTAAAATGATGAAGAGTTGCATGAAATGCGTTTATAAAAGCCATATTTCTCACAGACCCTAGGCTACAAAAAAAATATCCCCATGTGTGCAACTTCTGCAAGCCCCTCTACTCTACTGCTCTATGCCAGTAGCAAAAGTGATGATAATGCATGCAATGCTTTATTATAAAGGTGATTTGTTTTAATGCGTACCAGTACCTCAGAGGCCCCCAGGTCACTAGGGCTCCATTTTTGTTCTGGCACCTCCCAATTTACAAATTTGTCAAACAGTGCACAAATAATAATAAAATAAGAAATCTATAAAACCAAATTAAGAAATGTCACCTCATAAGGCTGTGGTAATGGAGTGTAAAGTAACCACATCAGCAGGTAGGTTAGGACTCATCAACACAGAATGGGGGCAGTATTGTGAGGGGCAGTCAGAGATCAGTGACTGACTGAGTAACAATGACAAGGTGTAGCCTACCTGTGAGAATGTGTGATTGGGAGAAGAGTGTGTGTAAACCGGGACATGTTTGATCAAGTGCATGAAATGTAGGTTTATTGTATTCTCAGAAGGGTATGAGGACAGTTGACTTGGCCTAGGTACATAGAGAAGACAGGTTTAGGAACCTCAGGTCTCACAACAAGTTGCAGTCATATGTTCTCATCATTAGGACCTTCATAATCAGTGAGTCACATTTCCTGTGCACACATAAGCTGGTAATGCAGTACTGTACTCATGGAAGAAAGCAATATGTCAGTGTCTAAGTTGGTAGGTCTTATGTTTCTGAAGTGTCATCCTCACAAGCAGATCTTGGCAGTCAGTCATATGTTATGCCTGGAACTGGTGTAGTCTGTAAACTACAGTGAATGGAATGTATAACTCACAAAATGAAGGCTATATTAAATTAGACCCTAAATGAAAAGATAAAAGATTATGACATTTTATCTCCTGAAAAAAGTATATTAATAGAAACAACACTACCTTGAAATGATATAATAATAATATAATATGCCATTTAGCAGACGCTTTTATCCAAAGCGATTTACAGTCATGCGTGCATACATTTTTGTGTATGGGTGGTCCCGGGGATCGAACCCACTACCTTGGCGTTACAAGCGCCGTGCTCTACCAGCTGAGCTACAGAGAACCACTGATATACTGATCTGAACACTTAATCTGTACAAAAGCATTACTTTTTCAGAAATATTTTATATTGGTTGTAGGCTAGTCCATATTTCTATGGGTTACCTTCATGTTATTGTAGGCTAGATATTTTGAAGTTGACTGTTATTATATTTACATTTCTTGTGGTATGTGTGTGTGTATTCCTCTCTCAACTCAGTTTGAAGGGAGCGTGTCTGCATTTCTCGGCACACGCTCTGCCCCCTGCTCAGTTCCATCAAATGAACCACGCCTCGCGCCGCACGGTAAAGTCCGACGGCCATATTTACTGTCTGCACCTCCTCTCTTCCCCGGCGGTGAAACTGGTTCAGTCGCTTCATACATCACACTGCATACGGAGGCTGGGAAATAGCGTAGTGTCTAACTGTAAACAAATCGATCTATTTTGGTCGCGTTGGATATATAAAGTAGACTACCCTTTGGGCCCAGGGGAGGCAGTTTACCATTTTCTGAACGCAGTCCATCTACTGAGGTGAGTTTTTAACGGGTGCATTTATACGCTGGTGGATCCTAAACAGCTCAGAATAACGAGCATTTGCCCTGTGCTCGACCGTGGCTGTTTGTCGTTGTTACGCAGGCTTGTTGCCGACCTAAGTATAGCCTATAGGCCTATTGGGATTAATCCCGTTCTTTTTGTAATTGTGGAAACATTTGATATCATGTTCCACGTTTCATTCAAGGGCATTACTGTGGTCCATCGACAATAGAACAACATTTAAGCAATAAACATTTCAAAAGTTATCTTTTTTTTATATTTATTTAACCTTTATTTAACCAGGTAAGCCAGTTGAGAACAGGTTCTCATTTACAACTGCGACCTGGCCAAGATAAAGCAAAGTAGTGCAATAAAAACAACACAGAGTTACATATGGGGTAAAAAAACATAAAGTCAGAAATACAACAGAAAATATATATACAGTGTGTGCAAATGTAGCAAGTTATGGAGGTAAGGCAATAAATAGGCTATAGTGCAGAATAATTACAATAGTATTAACACTGGAATGCTAGATGTGCAAGAGATGATGTGCAAATAGAGATACTGGGGTGCAAAAGAGCAAAATAAATAACAATATAGGGATGAGGTAGTTGGGTGGGCTAATTTCAGATGGGCTGTGTACAGGTGCAGTGATCGGTAAGGTGCTCTGACAACTGATGCTTAAAGTTATTGAGGGAGATAAGAGTCTCCAGCTTCAGAGATTTTTGCAATTCGTTCCAGTCATTGGCAGCAGAGAACTGGAAGGAATGGCGGCCAAAGGAGGTGTTGGCTTTGGGAATGACCAGTGAGATATACCTGCTGGAGCGCAGACTACGGGTGGGTGCTGCTATGGTGACCAATGAGCTAAGATAAGGCGGGGATTTGCCTAGCAGTGATTTATAGATGGCCTGGAGCCAGTGGGTTTGACGACGAACATGTAGTGAGGACCAGCCAACAAGAGCGTACAGGTCACAGTGGTGGGTAGTGTATGGGGCTTTGGAGACAAAACGGATGGCACTGTGATAGACTACATCCAATTTGCTGAGTAGAGTGTTGGAGGCTATTTTGTAAATGACATCGCCGAAGTCAAGGATCGGTAGGATAGTCAGTTTTACGAGGGCATGTTTGGCAGCATGAGTGAAGGAGGCTTTGTTGCGAAATAGGAAGCCGATTCTAGATTTAACTTTGGATTGGAGATTCTTTATGTGAGTCTGGAAGTTGAGTTTACAGTCTAACCAGACACCTAGATATTTGTAGTTGTCCACATACATCTAATTAGTTATGTGCTTCATGACTACATTGTTGCACCCCTAGGCTACTGTGAATCAACATTAAGCTAATTGGCAACTTCATTCACCTTAAAACGTTAACATTACATTTAATTCACTATATATATATACAGTGGGGAGAACAAGTATTTGATACACTGCCGATTTTGCAGGTTTTCCTACTTACAAAGCATGTAGAGGTCTGTAATTTTTATCATAGGTACACTTCAACTGTGAGAGACGGAATCACTGAGTCATTTCATCCAACAACACCAGTTTGTACTGGCAGCTCAAAAATCCAGAAAATCACACTATGATTTTTAAGTAATTAATTTGCATTTTATTGCATGACATAAGTATTTGATCACCTACCAACCAGTAAGAATTCCGGCTCTCACAGACCTGTTAGTTTTTCTTTAAGAAGCTCTCCTGTTCTCCACTCATTACCTGTATTAACTGCACCTGTTTGAACTCGTTACCTGTATAAAAGACACCTGTCCACACACTCAATCAAACAGACTCCAACCTCTCCACAATGGCCAAGACCAGATAGCTGTGTAAGGACATCAGGGATAAAAGTGTAGACCTGCACAAGGCTTGGATGGGCTACAGGACAATAGGCAAGCAGCTTGGTGAGAAGGCAACAACTGTTGGCGCAATTATTAGAAAATGGAAGAAGTTCAAGATGACGGTCAATCACCCTCGGTCTGGGGCTCCATGCAAGATCTCACCTCGTGGGGCATCAATGATCATGAAGAAGGTGAGGGATCAGCCCAGAACTACACGGCAGGACCTGGTCAATGACCTGAAGAGAGCTGGGACCACAGTCTCAAAGAAAACCATTAGTAACACACTACGCCGTCATGGATTAAAATCCTGCAGCGCACGCAAGGTCCCCCTGCTCAAGCCAGCGCATGTCCAGGCCCGTCTGAAGTTTGCCAATGACCATCTGGATGATCCAGAGGAGGAATGGGAGAAGGTCATGTGGTCTGATGAGACAAAAATAGAGCTTTTTGGTCTAAACTCCACTCGCCGTGTTTGGAGGAAGAAGAAGGATGAGTACAACCCCAAGAACACCATCCCAACCGTGAAGCATGGAGGTGGAAACATCATTCTTTGGGGATGCTTTTCTGCAAAGGGGACAGGACGACTGCACCGTATTGAGGGGAGGATGGATGGGGCCATGTATCGCGAGATCTTGGCCAACAACCTCCTTCCCTCAGTAAGAGCATTGAAGATGGGTCGTGGCTGGGTCTTCCAGCATGACAACGACCCGAAACGCACAGCCAGGGCAACTAAGGAGTGGCTCCTTAAGTAGCATCTCAAGGTCCTGGAGTGGCCTAGCCAGTCTCCAGACCTAAACCCAATAGAAAATCTTTGGAGGGAGCTGAAAGTCCGTATTGCCAAGCGACAGCCCCGAAACCTGAATGATCTGGAGAAGGTCTGTATGGAAGAGTGGGCCAAAATCCCTGCTGCAGTGTGTGCAAACCTGGTCAAGACCTTCAGGAAACGTATGATCTCTGTAATTGCAAACAAAGGTTTCTGTACCAAATATTAAGTTCTGCTTTTCTGATGTATCAAATACTTATGTCATGCAATAAAATGCAAATTAATTACTTTAAAATCATACAACGTGATTTTCTGGATTTTTGTTTTAGATTCCGTCTCTCACAGTTGAAGTGTACCTATGATAAAAATTACAGACCTCTACATGCTTTGTAAGTAGGAAAACCTGCAAAATCGGAAGTGCATCAAATACTTGTTCTCCCCAATGTATAAACCCCAGTCGTACTTTATCAAATGCCTATACTCAGTCCTTTGTTGAAGCACCCTTGGCAGCGATTACAGCCTTGAATCTTTTGGGGTATGACGCTAGAAACTTGAAATTCAAGTTAATAAATCTTTTTTGTTCACAAATGCACAGGACTGAGAAATGCAAGGTGAGCTGCCAGTACAAACTGGTGTTGTTGGATGAAATGACTCAGTGATTCCATCTCTCACAGTTGAAGTGTACCTATGATAAAAATTACAGACCTCTACATGCTTTGTAAGTAGGAAAACCTGCAAAATTGGCAGTGTATCAAATACTTGTTCTCCCCACTGTGTATACAGTGGGGGAAAAAAGTATTTAGTCAGCCACCAATTGTGCAAGTTCTCCCACTTAAAAAGAGAGAGAGGCCTGTAATTTTCATCATAGGTACTCATCAACTATGACAGACAAAATGAGAAAAAAAAATCCAGAAAATCACATTGTAGGATTTTTTATGAATTTATTTGCAAATTATGGTGGAAAATAAGTATTTGGTCAATAACAAAAGTTTCTCAATACTTTGTTATATACCCTTTGTTGGCAATGACACAGGTCAAACGTTTTCTGTAAGTCTTCACAAGGTTTTCACACACTGTTGCTGGTATTTTGGCCCATTCCTCCATGCAGATCTCCTCTAGAGCAGTGATGTTTTGGGGCTGTCGCTGGGCAACACGGACTTCCATCTCCCTCCAAAGATGTTCTATGGGGTTGAGATCTGGAGACTGGCTAGGCCACTCCAGGACCTTGAAATGCTTCTTAAGAAGCCACTCCTTCGTTGCCCGGGCGGTGTGTTTGGGATCATTGTCATGCTGAAAGACCCAGCCACATTTCATCTTCAATGCCCTTGCTGATGGAAGGAGGTTTTCACTCAAAATCTCACGATAAATGGCCCCATTCATTTCTTTCCTTTACACGGATCAGTCGTCCTGGTCCCTTTGCAGAAAAACAGCCCCAAAGCATGATGTTTCCACCCCCATGCTTCACAGTAGGTATGGTGTTCTTTGGATGCAACTCAGCATTCTTTGTCCTCCAAACACGACGAGTTGAGTTTTTACCAAAAAGTTCTATTTTGGTTTCATCTGACCATATGACATTCTCCCAATCCTCTTCTGGATCATCCAAATGCACTCTAGCAAACTTCAGACGGGCCTGGACATGTACTGGCTTAAGCAGGGGGACACGTCTGGCACTGCAGGATTTGAGTCCCTGGCGGCGTAGTGTGTTACTGATGGTAGCTTTGTTACTTTGGTCCCAGCTCTCTGCAGGTCATTCACTAGGTCCCCCCGTGTGGTTCTGGGATTTTTGCTCACCGTTCTTGTGATCATTTTGACCCCACGGGGTGAGATCTTGCGTGGAGCCCCAGATCGAGGGAGATTATCAGTGGTCTTGTATGTCTTCCATTTCCTAATAATTGCTCCCACAGTTGATTTCTTCAAACCAAGCTGCTTACCTATTGCATATTCAGTCTTCCCAGCCTGGTGCAGGTCTACAATTTTGTTTCTGGTGTCCTTTGACAGCTCTTTGGTCTTGGCCATAGTGGAGTTTGGAGTGTGACTGTTTGAGGTTGTGGACAGGTGTCTTTTATACTGATAACAAGTTCAAACAGGTACCATTAATACAGGTAACGAGTGGAGGACAGAGGAGCCTCTTAAAGAAGAAGTTACAGGTCTGTGAGAGCCAGAAATCTTGCATGTTTGTAGGTGACCAAATACTTATTTTCCACCATAATTTGCAAATAAATTCATTAAAAATCCTACAATGTGATTTTCTGGATTTCTTTTTTTCAATTTGTCTGTCATAGTTGACGTGTACCTATGATGAAAATTACAGGCCTGTCTCATCTTTTTAAGTGGGAGAACTTGCACAATTGGTGGCTGACTAAATACTTTTTTCCCCCACTGTATACATACACTACCAGTCAAAAGTTTGGACACACCTACTCATTCAAGGGTTTTTCTTTATTTTTACTATTTTCTACATTGTAGAATAATAGTGAAGACATCAAAACTATGAAATAACACATATGGAATCATGTAGTAACCAAAAAAGTGTTCAACAAATCAAAATATATTTTATATTTGAGATTCTTCAGATAGCCACCCTTTGCCTTGATGACAGCGTTGCACACTCTTCAAATCAAATCAAATCAAATCTAATTTTATTGGTCACATTCGCCGAATACAACAGGTGCAGACATTACAGTGAAATGCTTACTTACAGCCCTTAACCAACAGTGCATTTATTTTTAACAAAAAAAGTAAAATAAAACAACAACAAAAAAAGTGTTGAGAAAAAAAGAGCAGAAGTAAAATAAAATAACAGTAGGGAGGCTATATATACAGGGGGGTACCGTTGCAGAGTCAATGTGCGGGGTCACCGGCTAGTTGAGGTAGTTGAGGTAATATGTACATGTGGGTAGAGTTAAAGTGACTATGCATAAATAATTAACAGAGTAGCAGCAGCGTAAAAAGGATGGGGTGGGGGGCAGTGCAAATAGTCCGGGTAGCCATGATTAGCTGTTCAGGAGTCTTATGGCTTGGGGTAGAAGCTGTTGAGAAGTCTTTTGGACCTAGACTTGGCACTCCGGTACCGCTTGCCGTGCGGTAGCAGAGAGAACAATCTATGACTAGGGTGGCTGGAGTCTTTGACAATTTTGAGGGCCTTCCTCTGACACCGCCTGGTATAGAGGTCCTGGATGGCAGGAAGCTTGGCCCCAGTGATGTACTGGGCCGTACGCACTACCCTCTGTAGTGCCTTGCGGTCGGAGGCCAAGCAGTTGCCATACCAGGCGGTGATGCAACCAGTCAGGATGCTCTCGATGGTGCAGCTGTAGAATTTTTTTGAGGATCTGAGGACCCATGCCAAATCTTTTCAGTCTCCTGAGGGGGAATAGGCTTTGTCGTGCCCTCTTCACGACTGTCTTGGTGTGTTTGGACCATGATAGTTCGTTGGTGATGTGGACACCAAGGAACTTGAAGCTCTCAACCTGTTCCACTACAGCCCTGTCGATGAGAATGGGGGCGTGCTCAGTCCTCTTTTTTTTCCTGTAGTCCACAATCATCTCCTTTGTCTTGGTCACGTTGAGGGAGAGGTTGTTGTCCCTGGCACCACACGGCCAGGTCTCTGACCTCCTCCCTATAGGCTGTCTCATCGTTGTCGGTGATCAGGCCTACCACTGTTGTGTCGTCTGCAAACTTAATGATGGTGTTGGAGTCGTGCCTGGCCATGCAGTCATGGGTGAACAGAGAGTACAGGAGGGGACTGAGCACGCAACTCTGAGGGGGCCCCCGTGTTGAGGATCAGTGTGGCAGATGTGTTGTACCCACCCTTACCACCTGGGGGCGGCCCGTCAGGAAGTCCAGAATCCAGTTGCAGAGGGAGGTGTTTAGTCCCAGGATCCTTAGCTTAGTGATGAGCTTAGAGGGGCACTATGGTGTTGAATGCTGAGCTGTAGTCAATGAATAGCATTCTCACGTAGGTGTTCCTCTTGTCCAGGTGGGAAAGGGCAGTGTGGAGTGCAATAGAGATTGCATCATCTGTGGATCTGTTGGGGCGGTATGCAAATTGGAGTGGGTCTAGGGTTTCTGGGATAATGCTGTTGATGTGAGCCATGACCAGCCTTTCAAAGCACTTCATGGCTACAGACGTCAGTGCTACGGGTCGGTAGTCATTTAGGAAGGTTATCTTAGAGTCCTTGGGCACGGGGACTATGGTGGTCTGCTTGAAACATGTTGGTATTACAGACTCAGTCAGGGACATGTTGAAAATGTCAGTGAAGACACTTGCCAGTTGGTCAGCACATGCTCGGAGTACACGTCCTGGTAATCCGTCTGGCCCTGCGGCCTTGTGAATGTTGACCTGCTTAAAAGTCTTACTCACATCGGCTACGGAGAGCGTGATCACATAGTCATCCGGAACAGCTGGTGCTCTCATGCATGCTTCAGTGTTGCTTGCCTCGAAGCGAGCATAGAAGTGGTTTAGCCTCGTCTGGTAGGCTTGTGTCACTGGGCAGCTCGCGGCTGTGCTTCCCTTTGTAGTCTGTAATAGTTTTCAAGCCCTGCCACATCCGACGAGCGTCAGAGCCAGTGTAGTACGATTCAATCTTAGTCCTGTATTGACTCTTTGCCTGTTTGATGGTTCGGTCGGAGGGCATAGCGGGATTTCTTATAAGCGTCCGGGTTAGAGTCCCGTTCCTTGAAAGCGGCAGCTCTACCCTTTAGCTCAGTGCGGATGTTTCCTGTAATCCATGGCTTCTGGTTGGGGTATGTAACGCACGGTCACTGTGGGGACGACATCATCAATGCACTTATTGATGAAGCCAGTGACTGATGTGGTGTACTCCTCAATGCTGTCTGAAGAATCCCGGAACATGTTCCAGTCTGTGCTAGCAAAACAGTCCTGTAGCTTAGCATATGCGTCATCTGACCACTTTTTTATTAACCGAGTTACTGGTGCTTCCTGCTTTAGTTTTTGCTTATAAGCAGGAATCAGGAGGATAGAGTTATGGTCAGATTTGCCAAATGGAGGGCGAGGGAGAGCTTTGTATGCGTCTCTGTGTGTGGAGTAAAGGTGGTCTAGAGTTTTTTTTTTTCTTCTGGTTGCACATTTAACATGCTGGTAGAAATTAGGTAGAACGGATTTAAGTTTCCCTGCATTAAAGTCCCCGGCCACTAGGAGCGCTGCATCTGGATGAGCGTTTTCCTGTTGATTTATGGCCTTGTACAACTCATTCAGTGCAATCTTAATGCCAGCATTGGTTTGTGGTGGTAAATAGACAGCTATGAAAAATATAGATGAAAACTCTCTTGGTAAATAGTGTGGTCTACAGCTTATTATAAGATACTCTACCTCAGGCGAGCAAAACCTCGAGACTTCCTTAGTATTTGATTTTGTGCACCAGCTGTTGTTTACAAATATACACAGACCGCCACCCCTTGTCTTACCGGAGTCAGTCGTTCTATCCTGCCGATGTAGCGTATAGCCCGCTAGCTGTATGTTATCCATGTCGTCGTTCAGCCACGACTCGGTGAAACATAAGATATTACAGTTTTTAATGTCCCGTTGGTAGGATAACCGTAATCTTAGGTCATCCAATTTATTTTCAAATGATTGAACGTTGGCTAATAGGATTGATGGAAGAGGCAGTTTACTCGCTCGCCGTCGGATCCTTACAAGGCACCCCCGATCTACGTCCACGATATCTCAGTCTCTTCCTCACGCGAATGACGGGGATTTGGGCCTTGTCGGGTGTCTGTATGATATCCTTCGCGGCCGCCTCGTTGAAGAAAAAATCTTCGTCCAATACGAGGTGAGTAATCGCTGTCCTGATATCCAGAAGCTCTTTTTGGTTTTAAGAGACGATGGCAGAAACATTATGTACAAAATAAATTACAAATAACGCGGAAAAACACACATAATAGTACAATTGGTTAGAGGGCTGTAAAACGGCAGCCATCTTCTCCGGCGCTGTTGTGATGGCATTCTCTCAAAGAGCTTCATGAGGTAGTCACCTGGAATGTATTTCAATTAACAGGTGTGCCTTCTTAAAAGTTAATTTGTGGAATTTAATTCCTTCTTAATGCGTTTGAGCCAATCAGTTTTGTTGTGACAAGGTAGGGTGGTATACAGAGGATAGCCCTATTTGGTAAAAGACCAAGTCCATATTATGGCAAGAACAGCTCAAATAAGCAAAGAGAAATGAAAGTCCATCATTACTTTAAGACATGAAATCGCAAAAAACATCAAGTGCTATGATGAAACTGGCTCTCAACTCTAAGTTCATTAGAGTTACCAGCCTCAGAAATTGCAGCCCAAATAAATACTTCACAGAGTTCAAGACATCAACTGTTCAGAAGGGACTGTGTGAAACAGGCCTTCATGGTCGAATTGCTGCAAAGAAACCACTACTAAAGGACACCAATAATAAGAAGAGACCTGCTTGGGCCAAGAAACACAAGCAATGAACATTAGACCGGTGGAAATTTGTCCTTTGGTCTGGAGTCCAAATTGGAGATTTTTGGTTCCAACTGCTGTGTCTTTGTGAGACGCGGTCTGGGTGAACGGATGATCTCCGCATGTGTAGTTCCCACCATAAAGCATGGAGGTGTTATGGTGTGGGGGTGCTTTGCTGGTGACACTGTTTGTGATTTATTTAGAATTCAAGGCACACTTAACCAGCATGGCTACTACAGCATTCTGCAATGATACGCCATCCCATCTGGTTTGGGCTTAGTGGGACTATCATTTGTTTTTCAACAGGACAATGACCCAAAACACCTCCAGGCTGTGTAAGGGCTATTTTACCAAGAAGGAGAGTGATGGAGTGCTACATCAGATGACCTGGCGTCCACAATCCCCCGACCTCAACCCAGTTGAGATGGTTTGGGTATGAGTTGGACGGCAGAGGGAAGGAAAAGCAGCAAAAAAGTGCTCAGCATATGTGGGAACTCCTTCAAGACTGTTGGAAAAGCATTCCAGGTGAAGCTGGTTGAGAGAATGCCAAGAGTGTGCAAAGCTGTCATCAAGGCAAAGGGTGGCTATTTGAAGAATCTCAAATATAAAATATATTTTGATTTGTTTAACACTTTTTTGCTTACTACATGATTCCATATGTGTTATTTCATAGTTTTGATCTCTTCAGTATTGTTCTACAATGTAGAAAATAGTAAAAATAAAGAAAAACCCTGGAATGAGCAGGTGTGTCCAAACCTTTGACTGGTACTGTATATATATTATCATTTATGAGATTCATGGACATGCCCTCCATTGTGGCATAGTGGAAACAACGGTTTGCAACTTTGTTGCAAGTGATTATTGATTAAAGGCGTTCCTTTAAATATGCAGCATTTGTAACAGCAGTTTCTTTTTGCACTCTCGCGACCAGGGTCCTCAAATTAGCTGGCCAGTGGAGTGTTTTTCTTTGGCTTTAGAAATGTTTTGTTGTAGTAGTTTAATTCCACTTGTCTCCTCTTACAGGGTTGCCAGGTTAAGCTAAAATGTCTAACCTAATGACTACTCAAAACCCGCCCAAAAGGCCTGAAAACTAGCCCAATTATTATTTGTTCACAGCAAGAGAGGAGTTGCCTTATTTATACTATAAACCCTTTTTCCATAACGTTATCGAGACAACTAAGAAGGAATATCATAGTAACTTGTAACGACCTTAGAAGCAAATTTCGTGTTTCCTCAAAATAATAATTATTGCAAGCTATGACATACCATAACAAAGGAATTTCAATATGTGCCAAGAGAAAATATAATTTACCCTTATTAAACTCGCAAGATCATTTGCACAAGAGGGTATGGTATATGGCCAATATACCACGGCTAAGGGCTGTTCTTAACAACGTAATTAAAACAGTAAAAATTAATGTTTTGTCATACCCGTGGTATATGGTCTAATATATACCACGAATTTCAGCCAATCAGCATTCAGGGCTCCGAACCAGGTTTATAATTGTAAATAAATCCCCTTTGGGCATGTGCATAACTATAGATAAATCCGACAGGAGAGTTTGAGGATCTCGAAATCTCTAAGCAAGAAAAACTTAATGAACAAGTTTTTCTGCCAATTGTGCTGTTATTATGTGCCAAATGTTAAGACTACAAATGGCCCATTTGCGAGATTGACTTGTCATTGCAATAGGCGTAGGCTACGGACAAAAATCTGGGTTTATGATTGTAATTGCTTAGATAAAGGCAGGTAGCCTATAGCCCCTGATAGGCCTACGTCTCATTTCAGATAGTCTACAGTAGCCTAGACAAGATGTAGGCAAGATGAAAACTGAACGATTTAGCAGCTTGCTTAGTTCAAATTAACAGACTAATTTATTCAACATGAATAGCGAGGTAAGAAGTGTTTGTGTTTCCCAATAGCCTGCTGGAATAGGCTACTGAGGATGGGGTCATAATTTCAATCACTGAATTAAATATTAATAATATGTATATGAACTGAATATGCTTGTCAACAACAGCCAGTGTTTATTTTTTTGAATTTGTTTGACCTGTAACCTAATCTGACTACTGTTACCGTCAATCTAATGCGTTCTAACAACTGATCGGCAATTGCGATAGAGCTTTGATAATTTCCAATTTAATTAACTAAACATGTCCATTAATAATTGCATAATAACACAAGGCTACAGCAATAATAAACTGAAGTAATAGGCTATTTATTTAATTGGTTTGCCAGCTCCAGGTAGGCTACACAAGTGGCACACATTGATTTTCAATGACTCTAGTGATCTCGTCATTTCAACATATTTATTGTATCAAATGGTAGCCTACAATGGCATATACATTAATAGGCTACTTGATGGCCAACAGAGGAAAATGTATAATTCTTCACATTTAGCCTAATGTCAGTTTCATGGAGGACTTTTCCCCATAAAAAGAGCCACGCGAGGGAGTTCCATAACTTCCATTTCAAATTTCCACTCTGGCAGCCCCCGAGACCCAAGAACTGAGCATGCATAAAGCACTTCGCTTGATACCGTTTTCTTTAAGCAGTAAACATTAGAATGCAGTTTAAACCACCTCTGACCGAATTCATGTAATACGCTCTTGTGCGCCCAAAGTCTTTTTCCAGTGCTTTGTCTCCATTATTTCTTGATGTGCATCAGTTCTAGCGTATTAACATGTTTTATGGAAAAAAGGTTGGAAATAGGTGTCTCCATAATGACAATCTAAATAGCCTACATACAACTGGTAAAAAGTTGTCACAACGTGCATACGTGCTACTCTCTCTCTCTCTCTCTCTCTCTCACACACAGACCCCCTCCGGCCCTCCGGCCCTCCCCACCACTCACTCACTCAGCAACAGCCTGCCTCACTGCCTGACAGTCAGCAGCAGGTCACAGTGAAATATATTTTTTTTAAAAGAGAAATGCCATGGCGGCCGCGGTGCAATTTAGAAATTGCTCAAAAACCTGCATCCCGGGACAAATTTATTTTCACCCGCAACATCGTTTTCAAAGTAGCCCAATTTGAGGGGAAAACCGAGAACATGGCAACACTGTCCTCAGGCCACCAAATACTTCAGATCCTAGAAACTACAATATGGGTTAGGCCTAGTGTGGCTTTTTTTATGCAAACATGTCCTTGAATATCGCCACTAAGTGCGTACCCTGACAGCTTAGAACAGATGGGTGAGTGCTATCCGGAATCCTTGGGACGTCCCTACCCCATTGAAGTTGTCGTTTGAAATGGTTAGGGTTAGGTAAGGGTTGTGGGTATGTTTAAGGTTAGGGGTTAGGATTTAGAGTAGGGACACCCAAGGATCCCGTATTTGCACGGGTGTCACTAGTTACCACAGCCATAAAGGCATAAACCCTGCCTATTTATACAATTTCTCTTCTTAAAATGCGATTTTAAACCTTACCCTAACCTTAACCACACTGATAACCTTATGACTAACACTGGCATTAAATTAAGACCAAAAAGAAAATATTTATTTTCAAGAACTTTTACAATATAGCCAATTTGGAGTTTGTGGCTGTGGTAACTAGTGTAAACCATAGCGCAGAGCGAACAGATGCTATGATGACGCTTATTAATTAGACCTGTGGATTGGCCTGGTCACAGTGGGATACCATCTTTTATTGGCCATTGTCCCTGTCACTCAAACCCTATACTGTTGCTCAGTACGTCCCCCCCTGTGGGGCTGAGTTACAACCAATCATATATAAACCTGGATTGCTGAGGCTATGTATTGGCCAATAAGAGGCTAGAAGCCACAGGTCGGCCATATTGTCACACCATAGGGATGAATGTAATTCTACAGTATTTCAATTAAATGTTTATTGGACCAAATTACATGTGTTTAAGTATTTTGTTGTTGTAGTGGGGACAGTAACATCAGTACCTTCTAAAAATTATACTTTAAGAAAAATGTTTTTATATACACTACCGGTCAAAAGTTTTAAGGGTTTAAGGGCATTCAAGGGTTTTTCTTTATTTTTACTATTTTCTACATTGTAGAAGAACAGCTCTACAATGTAGAGAAGAACAGCTCAAATTTTATATTTTACATTTTAGTAATTTAGCAGACGCTTTTATCCAGAGCGACTCACTAACTGTGAGTGCATACATTTTCATACTGGCCCCCCGTGGGAAACGAACCCACAACCCTGGCGTTGCAAGCACCATGCTCTACCAACTGAGCTACATGGGACAAATAAGCAAAGAGAAACAAAATTACTTTAAGACATGAAGGTCAGTCAATACGGAACATTTCAAGAACTTTGAAAGTTTCTTCAAGTGCAGTCGCAAAAACCATCAAGCTATGTAATGAAACTGGCTCTCATGAGGACCGCCACAGGAATGGAAGACCCAGAGTTTCCTCTGCTGCACAGGATAAGTTCATTAGAGTTACCAGCCTCAGAAATTGCAGCCCAAATAAATGCTTCACAGAGTTCAAGTAACAGACACATCTCAACATCAACTGTTCAGAGGGGACTGTGTGAATCAGTCATTCATGGTCAAATTGCTGAAAAGAAACCACTACAAAAGGACACCAATAATAAGAAGAGACCTGCTTGGGCCAAGAAACATGAGCAATGGACATTAGACCGGTGGAAATTTGTCCTTTGGTCTGGAGTCCAAATTTGAGATTTTTGGTTCCAACCACCGTGTCTTTGTGAGACTTGGTCTGGGTGAACGGATGATCTCCGCATGTGTAGTTCCCACCGTAAAGCATGGAGGAGGAGGTGTTATGGTGTGGGGGTGCTTTGCTGGTGACACTGTCTGTGATATATTTAGAATTCAAGGCACACTTAACCAGCATGGCTACCACGGCATTCTGCAGCGATACGCCATCCCATCTGGTTTGGGCTTAGTGGGACTATCATTTGTTTTTCAACAGGACCATGACCCAACACACCTCCAGGCTGTGTAAGGGCTATTTGACCAAGAAGGAGAGTGATGGAGTACTGCATCAGATTACCTGGCCTCCACAATCCCCCGACCTCAAACCAATTGAGATGGTTTGGGATGAGTCAGACGGCAGAGTGAAGGAAAAGCAGCCAACAAGTGCTCAGCATATATGGGAACTCCTTCAAGACTGTTGGAAAAGCATTCCAGGTGAAGCTGGTTGAGAGAATGCCAAGAGTGTGCAAAGCTGTCATCAAGGCAAAGGGTGGCTACTTTGAAGCATCTAAAATATAAAATAGATTTTGATTTGTTGAACACTTTTTTGGTTACTACATGATTCCATATGTGTTATTTCATAGTTTTGATGTCTTCACTATTATTCTACAATGTAGAAAATAGTAAAAATAAAGAAAAACCCTTGAATGCCCTTAAACCCTTAACTTTTGACCGGTAGTGTATATTTGTAATTTTTATGTTTAGCTCACATCATATCATTTGATAGTATGCATTAAGGTGTCTGTAATCGATTAAACGTGGCAAAAACAAATGTAGACATTAATAAATGCATTTCTATAGCTTCCCCCAAAACATTACAGTGGTGGGGGATTGCCAAGATCGAGGTGCGGTGACTTCAAAACAGCTCCCCCTGTTAGTAATCGAGTGTATATATAAATAATTGGTTAAAACTCGATTGAGAAAGTACTCACCAACATGAGAAGGGATCCTTTTTTACTGCTGTTTTTATGTTTTTCCAGTGCTATAGCGTGTTGAAGATTCCTGTGCCTGCGGAAGTGTTACACATGGACACTGTCCTCCAGTTGAATATTGGAAGGCTACAGTACATTCATACATTTACTTGAAAGCTACTCACTTTTTATAGTAGCCTAATGCATTATTGAGGTTGCTCATGGTTATGGAACTGAACTGAAAACAACGACCGTATACTTGTATTCAATATATTAAACTTCAAATGTCAGCCACTTTTTCTTCCAAATATGCTCCTCCTCACAGACTGCCATACAGTAAACCCATATAAGTAGCATAGATAAGGCCCTGCAACAGTTTGTACAGGGTGTTCTGAACCGGCGTGACCGCATCGCCGGCTGGGTCACAGACTGATGCTATCTGGTTACCTTGGCGATGTATTTGGTTTCCTAGCGGCCTCAGGGGAATCCCATCCCTGTCATTCCAACGTGATTACCTTGAAACACAGGATCATATTACTCAGGAAATGAACCAGGATATTACAAGAAGACACTATTTGTCATGGTTAGAAAGGTAGGGTATGGTTCACCTGACTCTGCTCTCCTATGGCTGTATCAGGGATTTGAAGTAGGCCTTACCCAACTAACAACAAACGTTCCACAACTTTAGAGACCGTTCCCTTAAGAGTCTAATTAGGTAATTTAATTAACGTTTTCATTGGAATGTTCCCGTGATGTGCAAGGAATGTTTCCAAGAGACCATTCCCTTAATGTCAATTAGAACTTACCCAGAACGTGGTTACCATGTTCTCAGAAATTAAGATATTAATGTTCTAGACACGTTTCATGGGAATGTGGAAAAAACATTGTGTCCAGTTTTCTGTGGGTAAAGAGAACGTTCCGTCAACATACACAGAGCATGGTAGCCATGTTCTCAGAATATAAGATATTGATGTTCTAGACACGTTTCATTGAACGTTGCAAGAACATTTGTGTCCCATTACATGTTGTTACTTTTGCCAAGCCAATCAAGGCCAACCACTGATCCATCCATAGCTCTTTGTCTGTTGGCAAGGGATACTCACAGTGCTTTTAACATGCAGTGTTTTCAACTTACATATTTTACACACTTTGACATACATTATGCATGTTAATTTATACAGTAATTATTATATGGCCTCTCCTGGGATTTGATCTCACAACCTCTTGGTTTACAGTATTCCGATCTTCCTACATGCTAAGCCACCATGTCCAGTATCAGTTCATCTGAATATTATTTCATTGTTGATTTTATTTATTTATTTCAGCAATTTAAGGGCTGTCTAATGTTGGTGGTGCATATTAACCTGAATCACTATGATCAATACACCATTTTCTTGAGTGTACTTTTAACAGAGCTGATATTTACTTCAAAGTGTCTTCACCCTATTGCTTACACCTATCAAGTTGTTTCAGATCTACACAAGTGCCTAGGGAGCAGAGATGTAAAAAGTAACCAATTGTCATACTTAAGTAAAAGTAAAGATACACTACACGGCCAAAAGTATGTTGACACCTGCTCGTCGAACATATCATTTCAAAATCATGGAAAATTAATATGGAGTTGGTCCCCCCTTTGCTGCTATAACAGCCTCCACTCCTCTGGGAAGGCTTTCCACTAGATGTTGGAACATTGCTGCGGGGACCTGCTTCCACTCAGCCACAAGAGCATTAGCGAGGTCGGGCACTGATGTTGGGCACTTAGGCCTGGCTCGCAGTCGGCGTTCCAATTCATCCCAAAAGTGTTCAATGGGGTTGAGGTCAGGGCTCTGTGCAGGTCAGTCAAGTTCTTCCACACTGATCTTGACAAACCATTTCTGTATTGACCTCGCTTTGTGCACAGGGGCATTGTCATGCTGAAACAGGAAAGGGCCTTCCCCAAACTGTTGCCACAAAGTTGGAAGCACAGAATCGTCTGGAATATCATTGTATGCTGTAGAGTAAAAATTTCCCTGCATTGGAACTAAGGCGCCTAGCCTGAACCATGAAAAACAGCCCCAGATCATTATTCCTACTCCACCAAACTTTACAGTTGGCACTATGCATTCGTGCAGGTAGCGTTCTCCTGGCATCCGCCAAACCCAGATTAGTCCGTCGGACTGCCAGATGGTGACGCGTGATTCATCACTCCAGAGAACGCGTTTCCACTGCTCCGGAGTCCAATGGCGGCGAGCTTTACACCACTCTAGCTGACGCTTGGCATTGCGCATGGTGATCTTAGGCTTGTGTGCGGCTGCTCGGCCATGAAGCCGTCCATATACTTTTGGCCATTTAGTGTACCTTAATAGAAAATGACTCAAGTAAAAATGAAAGCCACCCAGTAAAATAGTACTTGAGTAAAAGGATAAAAGTATTTGGTTTTAGATGTACTAAAGTATCAAAAGTAAAAATACAAGTATAAATCATTTCAAATTCCTTATGTTAAGCAAACCAGACGGCATAATTTTCATGTTTTTTAAATTTATGGATAGCCAGGGGCACACTAAACTCAGAAATCATTTACAAACAATGCATTTGTGTTTATTGAGTCCGCCAGATCAGAGGCAGTAGAGATGACCAGGGATGTTCTCTTGATAAGTGTGCGAATTGGACCATTTTCCTGTCCTGCTAAGCATTCAAAATGTAACGGGCGAGTACTTTTGGGTGTCAGGGAAAATGTATGGAGTAAAAAGTAAATGTTAAAAAAATATATAAATAGTAAAGTAAAGTACAAATACCCCCAAAGTAGTAAGTAGTACTTTAATGTTTTTTTACTTAAGTACTTTACACCACTGCTAGGGAGGAGGGGTTAGGGTTTCTTCTGGACAGGGCCTAACTATAAAAGTAACATATTACCCCCAATACTCTTCCGAAGTGATTATGTTGCAATTTGTCAATTTTTCCACATTAAAAGTTGGAGATGGAACTCTGTGTTGTGTATTGTTTTGTTATAACTGGCATCATCGTTGCTTAAATGGCTAATGTGAGAAAGTACAGACATGCTACTATAAATAAACACATTTCTGATAATCTGAGAATTTGGCCACCATGTTCTGAGTATGTTTCTATCAGAAGTAGCACTACCACCTGGGCCATGTTTCAGCAACAAATTAGTAAAAGAGCTAATGTCAATCCTTATCAGAGACACGTTTGTTCTACATGGTGCTGTATATGTGGTGTGGATTTCAAGAAGACGATAGAGAGTTCTCTTTCAGATGCTCAGCTATCTAGAATTTCAATGAGAAACTCATTTGAATGAGACCAGATAGGTGTGTTGTAACTACTGCCAAATAACGACATTAACATGTATTGCTAAGAACGTGAGAGTAGGGGGACTCCCCAAGCGGGTCTCAAACCCAGGCCACCAGCCGCAATGACAAACACCCTAACTGCTGTCCCAATACGGGATATCTCTAGGGCATGTGCTTATTGGGCCAGTATAGTTAGACCCTGTCCAGAAGAAACCCTAACCCCTCCACCCTAAGCATTTGTGTAGATCTGAAACAACTTGATAGGTGTAAGCAATAGGGTGAATGCACTTTGAAATAAATCTCAGCTCTGTTAAAGGTACACTCAAGAAAAACGTGTATTGATCATAGTGATTCAGGAGTATAATTAAAACAGGTTAATATGCCCCACCAACATTAGACAACTATACAGAAAACCCTTATATCAATGATGAAAGAATTTTCAAATTAACTAAATGATAACTGACACAGACATGGTGGCGTCGCAGCAAGATGTGAACCAAGAGGTTGTGAGTTCAAATCGCAGGTGAATACTAATTACTGTATAAATGAACATGCACAATGTGTCATAGTGTGTCAAATATGTACGTTGAAAACACTATGTTAAAAGCACTGTGTGTGTGTGTGTGTGAGTATCCTTGCCAACAGACAACAAGAGCTATGAATGTAGCAGTGGTTCACCAATCAGGGTCTTGAAGGGCTTGGCAACAGTAACAAGGCGTGATGTGTAATGATAAAAAACAATTTGGGGGGGAGAACATTTCTTTGGGACCACCAGGCGAGGTCCTGACAACTGATACACAGAAATGTTGTTGCAACTTTCCAATGAAATGTGTCTAGAACATTAATATCTTCCATTCTGAGAACATGGCAACTATGTTCTGTGTATGTTTGGTGGGACGTTGATGGAATATTGTCCTAACCCTGAGAAAACTGGACACATGAATGCTCTTTCAACATCCCATAACACGCGTCTAGAATATTGTTGTATATTTTGAGAACATTGTAACCACGTTCTGGATAAGTTCTGCTTGACATTAAGGGAATGTTTTCCTAACTTGAATACCAGAACATGCTAAAAAGGTTCTAAGAAGGTTTTTGTTAACATAGAATGTTCCCCTAACTAATAGAAAACTGGACACTCAAACATTAGGGGAACATTACGGGTAACATTACAAAAACATTCTCTCCCTATAATTATTAGCTGGGTACACAGTGTCACTCCTGTGAGCCTTTCACCCAACTATCCGGAAGTTGTAATGCCCCCATAAGGAGAGTACAGTTTGTTGTCAGTTGTTGTAGCGGTGCTACATCTCCTTTGTTTGTATACCCGCTGTAGTATCACTCACACCACAGTTGGAGATGTGGCCATCAGATCTGTAAACACACACACACCCCGCAAACCCACTGGCCCAGCAGCCCCTCTACACTCGCTTGTACCACTGCAGTGATAGAATGAGATGAGAGAGGGAACAAGGGAATGGAGAAGAGGGAAACAGGATTTGTGAGGGGTACACCGACAGGGTGTGGAAAAGGCTTGTTACTAAAACACCTGGAACTAGTTTTATGAGAACTATATGCCATGTCCTGTTAAGAGCTACTGCGTCAGAGAGAGTGAAAGAAAGAGAGAGAGAACAGGAGAGAGATGAAAGAGAGTAATGTGTGTGTGGAGAGCAGAGCCAGAGCCTGTTACTTTCTGTATGAATTGTGACCTGGAAGCTGTGTCCATTTGAGAGTGACGCTCAGGCTTTGGTGAATGGAGGGGTCAGGTAACACACACACACACACACACACACACACACACACACTGCAGACAGGATTATAGCTTTTCTCTGCCAGGCAGGTTTATAAGTGAGTGGGGTAAACAGGGAGTACCTATGTTTGGCACCGGATGCTAGTTACTGATGTCACAAAGTCACAGGTTAAGGCTGCCCTGAGGTGGGTGGGGAAATCACAGGTCATCTTTCTCCCAAAGACCCACCAGAGGTCCTTATAGAGACTAATATAATTAGCTAGAATATATAGAAATCAGTCCTGCTCTAGTGATGAAATCTAAGCACCTGTGTCACGTTGAGGACGGTGATAGATATGATTGCTTCCTATACATGTTAGAGAGGCATGTCTTTCCTGATATATTTCTACCTCAGCGTACCACAACGTTGTGCCCTACTAAACGCAGTCCTGCTTTAGATAGGGACCAGGGAGTCCAGGGACTTGACTACACCCTGTCATTTATGAGGGAGATTAAAGGGAGACAAAAGAGGGAGATTTAAAAGTAGAGGTGTAGACTCAATACCTTATATAAAATAGTTCCTGTGTCCTTCAAAAGGGGCATTCTCACTCAGAAGTTAGAATAACCTTATTGTCTTCTTTGTGCTCAATGAGGGAGAAAGTTTAAGTTAGGAAGCAATGTGGAGCTTCTGCCACCATCACTCTCTAGTCTGTCCACTCCTTTATCTCCTCTGTGCCAGGTAAGTGGGGCAGGCCCAGCTTGGGTTCTCTACCTCCCCTATCACACTGCAGTATATCTGTTCCCCCAGTCTCTGCTAGGGAGAGAGAGAGAGAGAGAGAGAGAGAGTGAGAGGTAAAGATAGAGTCAGATTACCGTCCCTCAGTAAGCCTGCTCCTCATTTCCTTAAAGCGCTGCTGCTGCTGCTTAGTTCTGCAGCCCTGCCTGCCTGCCTGGCTGACTGCTATCACATCTCTCTGCTCTCTCTCTCTGGGATGACTTTCGTTACTTCATTAGCAGAGCCTATTTCTGGCCTTCGCCATCTCATGGCCCTGGCACCACAGGGACTACTTCAAGGCCTACCTACCGCTGGTGCTCTATCCCTCCCCCTCCCTCCCTCCCATTTTCTCTTCTCGTTGTTTGGAGTTGTTGTTCAGGAGCCAGCATATGTTTTCAGTTGGGAAGTGTAGTAACCACTACAACTGACTCAATACAAAATAATTTCAAATGTGAAGGTTTTTTACATGAGTTTTGTCATCCTCAACTGTCAATCCTCACTGACATCGATGTTATTTAAAAAAATGATCTCTCTCTCTATCGCGTGTTATTTATAGTGTTAATAATAACTGATCTGCTCTCTCCTCTGTTATTTATAGTGTTAATAATAACTGATCTGCTCTCTCCTCTGTTATTTATAGTGTTAATAATAACTGATCTGCTCTCTCCTCTGTTATTTATAGTGTTAATAATAACTGATCTGCTCTCTCCTCTGTTATTTATAGTGTTAATAATAACTGATCTGCTCTCTCCTCTGTTATTTATAGTGTTAATAATAACTGATCTGCTCTCTCCTCCAGGCAGTGGAGCCAAGGGCGAGGCAACGAGACGGAGGACGATTTCTTTGCATTTTCTCAGCAGAAGGGCAAGGCTGGAGAGAGGACAAAGATGCCCAAACCGGTGAGACAAATATAGATGTGTAAACACATTGGGGAAACAATATTCACAGGAGACGTGAATGTTCAGATTGTGTTGTGAATTTCACAATGTCTTTTCCACCACAACACCTCAGGCTTTGTTCCAAAGTATCTTTCACACCATGCAAGAACAACAGCCACATGTTAGGACACAGTAATCTGACTGTAACTTACACATACACCACAGGAGGTTGGTGGCACCTTAATTGGGGAGGACGGGCTCGTGGTAATGGCTGGAGCGGAATTAGTGGAATGATGTCAAATACATCAAACACATGTATTAGATGCCATTTCATTTACTCCGTCCTCCCCTTCCTGCCCCTCGCACCGTAGGCTTGGTGCGAGGGGCAGGAACAGGCCGGGCCGGGCTGGCGACGCGCACCATCAACTTAGTGCGGGGAGCAGGAACGGGCCGGACCGGACTGGTGACGCACACCACTTGCTTGGTGTGAGGAGCGGGACTGGGTTTCTTCATAACCCTCCGCTCCCTCAGCTGCCTACACAGTTCCTCTCGCCGTGCCTCTACTCTCACCTTCTCCCTTATCGCCTCCAGTAGCTCCACCCTCTGAACCACTAACTCCTGCTCCCTCTGGACCAATAGCCCCCTTAACCTGGTGGCCTCATCACTCAACCTCCCAATACGCCCTGTAGCTGCCTCCTGCTGCCCCGTCGCCCATGCCGTGTGCCCCCCCCCCCTAAACATTTTTTGGGGTTGCCTCTCGTCCGTCCGACGACGACACTGTTGACGCCATTGCTCCTCTCTCCGTCGCGCCTCCACCGTCTCCTTCCACGGACGGCGATCCATCCCGGCCTGGATTTCCTCCCAGGTCCAGGACCCCTGCCCGTCCACTATCTGCTCCCACGTCCAGGCTGCCTGCTCCTGGACACGCTGCTTGGTCCTGGTATGGTGGGATCTTCTGTCACGATCGTTGAACGGAGTGGACCAAGGCGCAGCGTGATGAGCGAACATACTTATTTTATTAAGTGTACAACACAATAAACAAAACAACAAACGATAACGACACGTGAAGTCCTTGGCTACAAAAAACCATACGGAACACGGAACAAGATCCCACAACTACTGTGGGAAAACTGGCTGCTTAAGTATGGCTCCCAATCAGAGACAACAAGCAACAGCTGATACTCGTTGCCTCTGATTGAGAACCATACTGGCCAACATAGAAAACACAATACTAGAATCCCGACATAGAACAACAACACATAGAATCTACACACCCTGGCTCAACATATAGAGTCCCCAGAGCCAGGGTGTGACACTCATTCCACGGAGGGCCGAGTGTCTGCAGGTTTTTGTTTTTCCCTTTCAATTCAGACCTAGACAACCAGGTGAGGGGAGTTCCATACTAATTAGTGCCCTTAATTCATCAATCAAGTACAAGGGTGGAGCGAAAACTTGCAGATACTCGGCCCTCTGTGGAATGAGTTTGACACGTGTGTTGTAAACCCTCCACTCTACAGACATGGATAGTCCATCAATCACTGTAAACCCTCCACTCTACAGACATGGATAGTCCATCAGACATTTGTTCACATTGTGCTCATTGAGCAATACATTTGCCAATTATTCCCCAAGACGCCCTCAGGGGAAAGATGTTCATCATATGTCAATATATTGTTGGATTAAATGCATTGTATTACTGTGGCTTGTCACTCAGACGTCTTGTTGTCTGCACTTACTGTAAGAGGTTCTGTCTGAGTGGCCCCTCCAGATACACTCAACAAAGACACGGTGAGAGTGAATAATGCCTCCATCAGGCTGCAGTGTGTTTTAGGGGAGAGAGGCAGACAGGTCTGTTGTGCTCTTAAAAGGGGGGATACAGGGACCTCTGGCCTCTCTAGCTTGCCTGAGGCACTCCATTAAATCAGTGGGTTTCAGTGTTGGACCCTTCCTTCGCTCTGGGCATGTTTTAATGATGGATTATTCCTCTGTAACACCACTTAATAGGCGTCCGAAGGTGTGCCTGTTTTTCATGTCTGCTGTAAAGGGGGTCCTTGTTAACTAGAGTTGGAGGGCCAATCTGTGGGAGGACACAGCAGGGAGTCTATGGGGGGAGTAGTGTGTGTGTGTGTGTGTGTGTGTGTTAGTGAGTGCTTGTTTGTTGTGTGTGTACTTGATCTGTATATTTGTCTGGCTTGTAAGCATGTATCACCATTGTAGAACTATGGTGTGGGGCATGGTGGGACTTGATGCATTATTGATTTACTGAAGCGTTTTGCACATGTCGCCCCTCCTCTGGTCCGCCTCACTACTTTCCCTGCTCCACACCAGCATGCCTGCGCCCACCCACCAGGCAGGCTTTAAATATTTCATAACCCAGTTTTCATTAATATAATGGGAATTATCCAAGTCACTAAATCGAATTATCAGGTGTGAAGTTCACTCACCCATCCCTTTCCATCAGCCTCACATTAGCCCAAACACATAGAAAAATGTAGGCTCTACATAAACCTCCACTCCCCACTTCTACCATCTCTCTCCCCTGCTCTTTATATTATCTTTACCTTTTGATGTCCTTCTAGTCCTCCCTCTCTATTCTCATCCTCTCCCAGTCTCTCTGCCTAGCTCTCCTTCTCTTCTTCCTTCCTTTCTCTCTCTGTCCTCCACCTCTCAGTTAAGGCGTCCTCATGCTTCCCATCCGGAACAGTTCGTGTATATATTATGAAGACATTTTGTGATGTTTTGGTTCGTTTTGGTCTTCGGCAATGGTTTTGTTCATCTTTTCGTGCACACAACATTTTTTCTCGAGGCAAACCGAAGTTTGGTAGCTGAAGTCTACACTCCTTCGTTGGCGATTGGTCAATTGTAGGGGTGACGCGAGTTTCTTCTTCTTCTCAACATGGCGAACGACAACTTCAAACATTGCTTGGCCGAGGAGGTACAGAAGGAAGCAAGATGGAAAGCAACATGCCGTCTTCACCAAAGAATGAGGTATGTTGTATTTTCTATTGTAGTCGAGGAAAAGTAGCGCTAGCTAGCCTAGCAGAATACTCATGCAGCGAAAGAAAGCAAGCAAGCCAACCAACTAAACTAAAGATCTTTACAACTTTTTGATCAAACATCATTTTGTCAGAGAAAGAAAATCATAAGTGTCCCACATTGGTAACACCAAAGTCTAAGTTCGGTATCAAGGTCCAGCTAGCTAAAATGTTGCAAATGTTTGAGCAGAGTTGAGTAGCTAGGCCTACTCAACTCTGCTTTGAGTAGCTAGGCCTACTCAACTCTGCTTTGAGTAGCTAGGCCTACTCAACTCTGCTTTGAGTAGCTAGGCCTACTCAACTCTGCTTTGAGTAGCTAGGCCTACTCAACTCTGCTTTGAGTAGCTAGGCCTACTCAACTCTGCTTTGAGTAGCTAGGCCTACTCAACTCTACTCAAACATTTGCAACATTTTATTCTCGGTTAATGATATTTGATATGTTGTTCATTGATCGTTTTGGATGGTTTGATTATGTGTACTAAATAGTCCTCTACTTTTTTACTTTTTCAAGGCACAAACACAAAGTGAATGGGGGCAGCACCAGGTTGTGTTCTCTGCTCCCCAGCATTGCCTCTTCACCGTCCCCCAGCACTGACTGGTCATCGGCCCCCAGCCCATCTCCCGCACTGAGCTGCAGTGCAGAATGGGAAACCATCTCTTTGTAGGACCTGGGAAGCTCTATCCTGGGCCCACCTCCAAGACCTACTCCACTGGCTAGCTCCTCACCAATGCCACAGAGCAGCAGCAATAGTAGCAGGGTTGTGAGAAGAAGGGAGGAAAGAGCTGCAGACTCAGCCCTTGACACATCACTCGCAAAAGCATTGCAAAGACCGATCTCAAGATCTGGAGAACGTCATGCATTGAGCCACCAGCTTGTCCCAGAGGTAAATAATGTCTTTATTTCTTTATTCCCTTTCCTGTCTTCTGTTGTCTTTTTTCCCTCATCTCCTCCCCATGCACACTGCTCTCCACAGACCTAACATTTCCCCCCTCTTCTCATCCTCTCCACAGGGCCCTGGCACCTATAGCTGATTTCATGGATGAACTATCGCCAAAACTCCGGGAGGAATTCGATCACCAGCTGCATGAGTTTGTGCATGACTTCAAGAATAGGACATGGACCGAACGACCGGGACCACAGTGACATTAACAACTTGTTATTGTTGTTCAGACATCTCAGGAGTCAGACACTAGACACTTTCATTTTATTACATAGACACTTTTGTTTACATGTCTGTTTTTCATGGACACAGTTGTACTATTGTACAAATAATTGCATTTGTCTGACACTTTAATTATATTTAATTGGCACGTTGTTTACGTGTCTGTTCTTAGCAGACACCGTTGTATTGTGGTTTACTTTCAGAGCCCAGTTTATTTTTTGAAAAAGCTCTGTTTCTTCATCTCGATACAAGGTGTTTCAATGCATTCTATTTGAACATCAAGTGCTGACAGCGTTGAGAAGAGCTGTGTGCCGCAGACTTTACTGGCTATCTTCTACTTGTGTAGTTCAAGCTAATCTAAATTGCTGCACACAGACATCATGAAAATCCAGTTTATTTTTATTAGCAAGATTAAAACTACATTTTAGTACAAAGTACTTTGGTTCACAGTGCACACAAAGAATGTGTGCCTCCATCAAGGGGGGTGTGTGTGTGAGCAGTCCGAACAAAGGCCTATTCTGTATGATTGGCTGGTCTTGGGTTGAGTTGTCTTTCTGCCATGTCCAGGGGGGGAGAAGACGTCCCTGAGCTTGTTTCTTGTTTCGCTTGCAAGCCGTGTCACCCTGGCACAAGAGAGTTTCCCTGGCTCTTGGAGATATTTGTCCCCTGCCAACCCTCTTCCACTCTCCAGGTTGGTAGTTGCCAGACGGGAGTGGCGTGTCCGCAAAAGCAGGAGACACGTATCTTGCATTCGGCTCATGAGCTTCATTTGTGGAGGACAGGTAGTTTTGGAGGGTCAGACATGCCTTCAGAATGTCCTTAGCATTTTCAGGGGTACACTCGATCGGCCGAACAAGAATCCTCATCCTTGCAGCCATTATGCCGAATGCATTCTCTAGGACAACGAGAGTGGCGGTAGTTGTAGGTATGCCCAGATTCATTGAGATGGACACCTGTGAATGAGAGGTAACTAAAATATAGCCTATTTGGTCCAAGAAAATAAGAACATACCATTTTCCAGGAATCATATTCCAAAAGCCTTGATAATAAATGGCATTTCTCATATAGATGTGCATACATGTATGCAGTAACAAGGGAAATTAGAAATAGAAAAAGTGAAATTGGTTCCAACATTCTATTATCAACATACCTGAATAAGGGCGCATCAGGTTCTCATGTAGGCGGAAAGCAGCATCTCCCAGGAAAACATGGACTTGGTGTTGTGGTGCCTGGCAGGACAGCTGGTGGTGGTAAATCAAGAGTCTTCTGCAGCAGTTTGGACCCATAAGAACTCTCTCAACCCTTGGCCGTATGTCCCTACATCCGTCTCTGTATCTTGCCTATTATACAGTGGGGAGAACAAGTATTTGATACACTGCCGATTTTGCAGGTTTTCCTACTTACAAAGCATGTAGAGGTCTGTAATTTTTATCATAGGTACACTTCAACTGTGAGAGACGGAATCTAAAAATCCAGAAAATCACATTGTATGATTTTTAAAGTAATTCATTTGCATTTTATTGCATGTCATAAGTATTTGATACATCAAAAAAGCTGAACTTAATATTTGGTACAGAAACCTTTGTTTGCAATTACAGAGACCATACGTTTCCTGTAGGTCTTGATCAGGTTTGCACACACTGCAGCAGGGATTTTGGCCCACTCCTCCATACAGACCTTCTCCAGATCCTTCAGGTTTCGGGGCTGTCGCTGGGCAATACGGACTTTCAGCTCCCTCCAAAGATTTTCTATTGGGTTCAGGTCTGGAGACTGCCTAGGCCACTCCAGGACCTTGAGATGCTTCTTACAGAGCCACTCCTTAGTTGCCCTGGCTGTGTGTTTCGGGTCATTGTCATGCTGGAAGACCCAGCCACGACCCATCTTCAATGCTCTTACTGAGGGAAGGAGGTTGTTGGCCAAGATGTCACGATACATGGCCCCATCCATCCTCCCCTCAATACGGTGCAGTCGTCCTGTCCCCTTTGCAGAAAAGCATCCCCAAAGAATGATGTTTCCACCTCCATGCTTCACGGTTGGGATGGTGTTCTTGGGGTTGTACTCATCCTTCTTCTTCCTCCAAACACGGCGAGTGGAGTTTAGACCAAAAAGCTCTATTTTTGGCTCATCAGACCACATGACCTTCTCCCATTCCTCCTCTGGATCATGCAGATGGTCATTGGCAAACTTCAGACGGGCCTGGACATGCGCTGACTTGAGCAGGGGGACCTTGCGTGCGCTGCAGGATTTTAATCCATGACGGCGTAGTGTGTTACTAATGGTTTTCTTTGAGACTGTGGTCCCAGCTCTCTTCAGGTCATTGACCAGGTCCTGCCATGTAGTTCTTGGCTGATCCCTCACCTTCCTCATGATCATTGATGCCCCACGAGGTGAGATCTTGCATGGAGCCCCAGACCGAGGGTGATTGACCGTCATCTTGAACTTCTTCCATTTTCTAATAATTGCGCCAACAGTTGTTGCCTTCTCACCAAGCTTCTTGCCTATTGTCCTGTAGCCCATCCCAGCCTTGTGCAGGTCTACAATTTTATCCCTGATGTCCTTCCACAGCTCTCTGGTCTTGGCCATTGTGGAGAGGTTGGAGTCTGTTTGATTGAGTGTGTGGACAGGTGTCTTTTATACAGGTAACGAGTTCAAACAGGTGCAGTTAATACAGGTAATGAGTGGAGAACAGGAGGGCTTCTTAAAGAAAAACTAACAGGTCTGTGAGAGCCGGAATTCTTACTGGTTGGTAGGTGATCAAATACTTATGTCATGCAATAAAATGCAAATGAATTACTTAAAAATCATACAATGTGATTTTCTGGATTTTTGTTTTAGATTCCGTCTCTCACAGTTGAAGTGTACCTATGATAAAAAAATTACAGACCTCTACATGCTTTGTAAGTAGGAAAACCTGCAAAATCGGCAGTGTATCAAATACTTGTTCTCCCCACTGTATGTCTTGCTAGGGAAAGCAAATCTAGTAGATCCCGTCAAGAGGTGAGGTAGAGGGGGAGGGTTGCGGTAAAGGAGGTTGGGGTGGATGGATGAGGGGTGCGGTAGAGGAGGTAGAGGGCGATGGTTGAGGGTGAAGAGGGGTGAGGCAGAGGGAGATGGGTGAGGGTGAAGAGGAGTGAGGTGGATGGGTGAAGGGTGAAGGGTGAAGAGGGGTGAAGTAGAGGAGGAGGATGGGTGAGGGGTGAAGAGGGGTGAGAGAGGGGGGTGGGTGAAGGGTGAAGAGGGGTGAGGTACAGGAGGATGGGTGAGGGGTGAAGAGGGGTGAGGTAGAGGAGGATGGGTGAGGGGTGAAGAGGGGTAAAGCCTGGTCTCTGTGCCTTAAAGCCCCTGGTAACCGGCTTAGCAACAAACAGCTGTGCATTTAATTAGGCCTGTCTGGTACACACACACACACACAGACAGAGTTTACCATATGTAAAATCCCTACTTATCAAGTGTTTTTTTAGGGGGTAGATCAGATTCAATGTTGCAGGTTGTGGCTTCCATCAATGTAATTGTCTTCATCATTTCCAATCCCCCATATATATTATTTGTAAATATATTTATAAAATATATATTTTCTTGTATATTTTCCTTTATTATTTTCCCCTAACCCTACCACCCCTCCCCTAATTGGAGTAAACTTATGGACAACAACACTTAGGCTTCTACTTCTAGCTTATACATACTATATACATTTTACGGACACAGTATAGTTTGTTTTTAGTCCCATCCTTCAGCTCCACTCAACCCCTCCCATCTGTCTCTGAACACCATCCAGTTTTGTTTTCTGTTTGCCATATATCTTTCAACTGTGCTGTGATGTTTCACAAAAGTTCTGAACCTTTCTATTCTCATAGATTCTACATATTGTAAATTAAAGATAAACATTTTTGCTATGAGTTTTATTATATTATTGATCGATTGACTATGACTTTTTAAATCACCTAGCAGTGCTATTTTCAGTTAGCTCCAGGTAAATGTTGCAAGTCTTCAGCCATTCCTGGACCTGTTACCAAAAACAAGCTACATATAGAACCAAAACAAATGATCTAATAATTATGTTTCTTCGCAGCAAAATCTGCAGAGCTGGGATGGTTGTATCCCCCATATATATAACATTCTATTGATTACAATAATTGTATATAATAATTTAAACTGAAAAACTCAAAGTTTTTAATCCAGCGTTGTCTTGTGTATCAGTTCATAAACCATGTGCCATTGAATCGGTACATCAAAAATCTCTTCCCAACTATTTTGCAATCTATATGTCACAGCTGTCAATTTTGGGGTCCTTAAATTAAACTGGTATTTTTTTATTTCTCACAATTTTCTTTAACCAATTTTACCAATACTTATCAAGTGTTGCTTGGGTGGGGGATATGTAAAGGGCTGCCTTGGGGGTCACTGGACCTATAGAAATAGCCACTCAAGCATAGAGATGGTGTTATCTGTTCTTCTGCCTGGTTTTCTAAGCCATTTCCAATTAACTTCCTGAATTAGCTGAACAGAAACTGAATTGACCCCTAGCTAGCAGACGTGGCTATGTATAGCCTAGTATCAGTCAGAGAATGGAGGGTTCTAGGATTCACTGTGCACTGCTCTGCTCTCCATGTGGTTTGTCAGTTGGTGATCAGCTCCTATCAGTTCAGAGACATCTTGCTCCGTCTGCTCTTCTCCTCTACAGTATCTGTCAGTTTCTCTCGCTCTCTCTCCCGTTCAGTTTCTCTCCCTCTTTCCCGCTCAGTTTCTCTCCCTCTCTCTCCCACTCAGTTTTTCTCCCTCTCTTTCCCGCTCAGTTTCTCTCCCTCTCTCTCCCTCAGTTTCTCTCTCACGCTCTCATGCTCAGATTATCTCGCTCTCTCTGGCTCTCGAACACGCACAGACACGCTCACACAAACATATTCAATGATTTCCTCACAGAAATAAGCTACAGTGAGGGAAAAAAGTATTTGATCCCCTGCTGAATTTGTACATTTGCCCACTGACAAAGAAATGATCAGTCTATAATTTTAATGGTAGGTTTATTTGAACAGTGAGAGACAGAATAACAACAAAAAAATCCAGAAAAACGCATGTCAAAAATGTTATAAATTGATTTGCATTTGAATGAGGGAAATAAGTATTTGACCCCCTCTCAATCAGAAAGATTTCTGGCTCCCAGGTGTCTTTTATACAGGTAATGAGCTGAGATTAGGAACACACTCTTAAAGGGAGTGCTCCTAATCTCAGTTTGTTACCTGTATAAAAGACACCTGTCCACAGAAGCAATCAATCATTCAGATTCCAAACTCTCCACCATGGCCAAGACCAAAGAGCTCTCCAATGATGTCAGGGACAAGATTGTAGACCTACACAAGGCTGGAATGGGCTACAAGACCATTGCCAAGCAGCTTGGTGAGAAGGTGACAACAGTTGGTGCGATTATTCGCAAATGGAAGAAACACAAAATAACTGTTAATCTCCCTCGGCCTGGGGCTCCATGCAAGATCTCACCTCGTGGAATTGAGAACGGTGAGGAATCAGCACAGAACTACACAGGAGGATCTTGTCAATGATCTCAAGGCAGCTAGGGACCATAGTCACCAAGAAAACAATTGGTAACACATTATGCCGTGAAGGACTGAAATCCTGCAGCGCCCGCAAGGTCCCCCTGCTCAAGAAAGCACATATACAGGCCCGTCTGAAGTTTGCCAATGAACATCTGAATGATTCAGAGGAGAACTGGGTGAAAGTGTTGTGATCAGATGAGACCAAAATCGAGCTCTTTGGCATCAACTCAACTCATCATGTTTGGAGGAGGAGGAATGCTGCCTATGACCCCAAGAACACCATCCCCACCGTCAAACATGGAGGTGGAAACATTATGCTTTGGGGGTGTTTTTCTGCTAAGGGGACAGGACAACTTCACTGCATCAAAGGGACGATGGACGGGGGCATTGAAAATGGGTCGTGGATGGGTATTCCAGCATGACAATGACCCAAAACACACGGCCAAGGCAACAAAGGAGTGGCTCAAGAAGAAGCACATTAAGGTCCTGGAGTGGCCTAGCCAGTCTCCAGACCTTAATCCCATAGAAAATCTGTGGAGAGAGCTGAAGGTTCGAGTTGCCAAACGTCAGGCTCGAAACCTTAATGACTTGGAGAAGATCTGCAAAGAGGAGTTGGACAAAATCCCTCCTGAGATGTGTGCAAAAGCTGGTGGCCAACTACAAGAAACGTCTGACCTCTGTGATTGCCAACAAGGGTTTTGCCACCAAGTACTAAATCATGTTTTGCAGAGGGGTCAAATACTTATTTCCCTCATTAAAATGCAAATCAATTTATAACATTTTTGACATGCGTTTTTCTGGATTTTGTTGTTGTTATTCTGTCTCTCACTGTTCAAATAACCTACCATTAAAATTATAGACTGATCATGTCTTTGTCAGTGGGCAAATGTACAAAATCAGCAGGGGATCAAATACTTTTTTCCCTCACTGTATTTATGGGCTATAGGATGGGCAATGCTACGACACAAAGGGAATTATCTTTACACAGCACCAGAATTAGCTCCAATACCAGAATCCAGGGCACATAATCATACTTAGTTCACAATATACTGTAGTGTTCAATTGGACCCCTGTGTGCTGAAGGGAAAAAGAGGTCTACCTGCAAGACTTCTGTAGCTAGAGGTCCTGTAGCTATAGAGTTGTAGAATTATATATATTTTGCATAAAGACAGTTTACATCGAACATAATCAATCTACGTTGTTAGATTTGTGGAATATATATCGTGCAACCTTTCCTTTAATGTGGTCCATCATGTGTTAATGGTGCAGTGTTACTAAGGTCCCATTTCCCAGCCTAAGAGGTTAATCCTACAGTCATTGTTTTCTGTGCCCCAGTCAGTGTTTAAATCCCTGCTTAGTGGTGTGGGGCAGCTTTTTACAATTACATTAAACCAAGCCCACAAGGTGTCTGCCACGTTGTCAGCCACCTGTTACGCACGCGCACACATGCACGTGTGCACACACGCACACACACACACACACACACACACACAGTCTTGTATATTTAACCTTGTGGGGACACACAATTCAGTCCCATTCAAAATACTATTTACCCTAACCTTAACCCGAAACCTAAACTTAACCCTAACCCTAAACCCACAGTAGCCCTAGCTCCTAACCCTAAAACTAACCCTAGCTCCTAACCCTAAACCTAATTGTAACCCTAACACTAATTCTAACCTTAACCCTAAACCCCCTAGAAATAGCGTTTGACCTTGTTGGGACTAACAAAAGTTGGTGAAATGTTTTGTTTACTATTCACACAAACACACACACACACACACACACACACACACACACACACGGTTTGTCGAGATCTGTGTAGAAGAACTTGACTGGCCTACACAGAGCCCTGACCTTAACCCCATCGAACACCTTTGGGATGAATTGGAAAGCCGACTGCGAGCCAGGCCTAATCGCCCAACATCAGTGCCCGATCTCACTAATGCTCTTGTGGCTGAATGGAAGCAAGTCCCCACAGCAATGTTCCAACATCTAGTGGAAAGCCTTCCTAGAAGAGTGGAGGCTGTTATAGCAGCAAAGGGGGGACCAACTCCATATTAATGCCCATGATTTTGGAATGAGATGTAATACAAGCAGCTGTCCACATACTTTTGGTCATGTAGTATATATATATATATATATATATATATATAACATATATACAGTACCAGTCAAAGGGTTTTTCTTTATTTTCTTACTATTTTCTACATTGTAGAATAATAGTGAAGACATCAAAACTATGAAATAATATATATATAGAATCATGTAGTAACCAAAAAAGTGTTAAACAAATCAAAATATATGTTGTATTTGAGATTCTTCAAAGTAGCCACCCTTTGCCTTGATGATAGCTTTGCACACTCTTGGCATTCTCTCAACCAGCTTCATGAGGTAGTCTCCTGGAATTCATTTCAATTAACAGGTGTGCCTTCTTAAAAGTTAATTTGTGGAATGTATTTCCTTCTTAATGCGTTTGAGCCAATCAGTTGTGTTGTGACAAGGTGTGGGGGGGGTATACAGAAGAAAGCCCTATTTGGTAAAAGACAAAGTCCATATTATGGCAAGAACATGTTTTCACTTTGTAATTATGGCATATTGTGTGTAGATGGGTGAATATTTTTTATTTATTTAAAACATTTTGAATTCAGGCTGTAACACAACAAAATGTGGAATAAGTCCAGGGGTATGAATACTTTCTGAAGGCACAACCAAAACCTTCATACAGCCCCGTCCTAACCCTCCCTAACCCTAACGTACACAACACAAAAATAGACACAGTACTTACTATATTTAGACACCAAAGCCGTAACCCACTAATCCTCCGACAGCCCTGTCCTGACCTGCTAATTCACTGACTACCAACATGTCAACATCCTCCTCTAATAATACTTGACCTACTGCATTTCTTTAGCCTCCTTTCTATGTGAATGCTCTTCTAGCATTGCACCTCTCTCCTCGTGCACGCTTCTGATAGATCCTCTCTCCTGGTGCACACCCCTGATAGATCCTCTCTCCTCATGCACGCTCCTGATAGATCCTCTCTCCTCGTGCACGCTCCTGATAGATCCTCTCTCCTTGTGCACGCTTCTGATAGATCCTCTCTCCTCGTACACGCTCCTGATAGATCCTCTCTCCTTGTGCACACTCCTTTAGCCTGACTTCCTTAGCATATTCTCTTGTTCCTCTTTCCTAGTGCACACTCAAAAGCCCATCCTCTGCTTGTGCACACTGCTCTAAGTATGTGCATGCCCTTCAAGCTTCTATCTCTGGTGTGCACACCCATCTTACTGCTAGTGCATTGTCCCCAGCCTCATCTCTGCTGCTACTGGCCAGTGCTGTACTGTACTGTACTGTATATCAAGGCCAGTGCTGTCAGTCTGTCTGCTGAGTTGGCTAACTATGCACTGGGATATTTACTCCCTCTGTCACATGTCTTATTGCAGCTCTCCACTCTGCTCTAGCTTTCTCTCTCTCTCTCTCTCTCTCTCTCTCTCTCTCTCTCTCTCTCTCTCTCTCTCTCTCTCTCTCTCTCTCTCTCTCTCTCTCTCTCTCTCTCTCTCTCTCTCTCTCTCTCTCTCTCTCTCTCTCTCTCTCTCTCTCTCCCTCTCTCCATGTGCCAGTCTCTTCTCTCTGCCAGCCTCTCCTCTTCCTTCCTCACTGGGGTTATATCAGGACACAGTGTCTTACCTTGCTGCTCAGTATTTTACTGTTGTCTGGCTGATACTGTACCACTGACTGGCTGCAGTCACAGACACACACTGAAGCAATGGAAGTTATTACACACTGACTGGAAGGGAGATAGATGGCCACATATTTGCGCTGAAACTACAAATGACCAATATAGTTATGATGGGCTAAATGCATCTTGTTATTAAGGGGCTAAATGCATCTTACATTTACATTTTAGCAGACGCTCTTATCCAGAGCGACTTACAGTTAGTGAGTGCATACATTATTATTATTTTTAATTTTTTTCATACTGCCCCCCCGTGGGAAACTAACCCACAACCCTGGCGTTGCAATGCCATGCTCTACCAACTGAGCTTGTTATAATGGGCTAAATGCATCTTGTTATGATGGGCTAAATGCATCTTGTTATGATGGGCTAAATGCATCTTGATGTTTGGGTACGAGACTTGTTTTAATTTATTTGTCAATTCTTTAATTTTTTTATTAGGATCCCCATTAGCTTTTGCAGAAGCAGCAGCTACTCTTCCTGGGGTCCACAAAAGCACAGAACATAACAAGTAACAAATCACTGATACATTGATAGACAAGGACAGTCACATACATTTAAAATACAACAAACAGTGTGTGTGTGTCCCCTCACAGTCCCCACCATTCCATGAGTTGTTTTTTAATCTATTTTTTTAAAGGTAATTTTGCTGTTTTCTTGAGAAATTGGAGATGGAAGGGAGTTCCATGCGATAATTTCTCTGTATAAAACTGTGACCCAGCACCGTTCCTCCGGACCGTACCCCTCCCACTCCACGAGATACTGAAGGCCCCCCACCCGACGCCTCGAATCCAGTTGGAACGGACCGCCGGGGCCCCCTCAATGTCCAGAGGAGGTGGAGGAACCTCCCGTACCTCAGACTCCTGGAGCGGACCAGCTACCACCGGGCCTGAGGAGAGACACATGAAACGAGGGGTTAATACGGTAATCAGGGGGGAGTAACAACCTGTAAGTCACCTCGTTTATTCTCCTCAGGACTTTAAATGGCCCCACAAACCGCGGGCTCAGCTTCCGGCAGGGCAGGCGGAGGGGCAGATTCCGGGTCGAGAGCCAGACCAGATCCCCCGGTACGAACACCGGCGCCTCCCTGCGGTGGCGGTCAGCGTTGGCCTTCTGACAACGCACAGCGCGCTGGAGGCGAACGTGGGCAGCGTCCCAAGTCTCCTCCGCGCTCCGAAACCAGTCATCCACCGCGGGAGCCTCGGTCTGGCTCTGGTGCCACGGTGCCAGGACCGGTTGGTAACCCAAAACACATTGGAATTATTTTTTGGTTGTACATTTTACGTGATATCCAATTGGTAGTTACAGCCTTGTCCCATCGTTGCAACTCCCATATGGACTCGGGAGAGGCGAAGGTCGAGAGCCATGTGTCCTCCGAAACACAACCCTGCCAAAGCGCACTGCTTCTTGATACACTGCTCGCTTAACCCGGAAGCCAGCCGCACCAATGTGTCGGAGGAAACACCATACAGCTGGCGACTGAAGTCAGCGTGCATGCACCCAGCCCGCCACAAGGAGTCGCTAGAGCGCGATGGCACAAGGACATCCCGGCCGGCCAAATCCTCCCCTAACCCGGACGACGCTGGGCCAATTGTGCACCGCCTCATGGGTCTCCCGGTCGCGGCAGGCTGCGACACAGCCTGGGATCGAACCCAGGTCTGTAGTGACACCTCTACCACTGGGATGCAGTGCCTTAGACAGCTGCGCCACTCGGGAGGCCCCAATCTGGAATTTTTTTCACAGTAATATTTCTCATAAATACTAGAAGAGAAGCAGTTCATCTCTTGTCAACCCTCAGCCAGGAAAGACTGGCATGCATGTTGTTGATGTTAGTTCTGCATGTGCAGTTAAAGGAATGCTGCTCTGTTTTGAGCGAGCTGCAGCTTTGCTAGGTCTTTCTTTGCTGCACTTGGCCATATTAACGGACAGTAATCAAGATGGGAAAAGTCCAGAGCCTGAACAACTAGTACAGTTGATTGTTGTGTCAAAAACACGGAACCTCTTTTTATAACAGACATACCCCTCCCCATCTTCACAACGACTTTGTAAATATGTCTTGCCAATGATAATTGACCATCCAATGTTATACCTAGGAGTTTAGCTTCCTCGACTTGCTCAATGGTCACACCCTTTATTTACAACTCCAGTTGAGGTTTAGATCTTAGAGAATGTTTTGAACCAAAAAAATGATTTTAGTTTTAGATGTATTTAAGACGAGTTTATTAATAATCCACCATTATGATACTGACTATAACTCCTTATATAGATTTTCAGTGAGCTCACTGGCTTTGGGTGCTGACATGAGTGTGGAATCATCCGCATACATAGTCATTCTAGCTTTGTGTAAGACCAGTGGCAAATCATAAAAAATAGGGAAGAGTAATGGCTCAAGGCACATCCCCTGAGGGACACCACACTGTACATATTTTATGTTAGAGAAGCTTCCAATGAAGAACACTCTCTAGGTTCTATTGGATAAATAACTATCCAACCATGTGATGGCAGGTGATGTAAAGCCATAGCAAGTATTTATTTTATTTTATTTATGATCAATAACATCAAAGGCTGCACTGAAATCTAACAATACAGCTCCAACTATCATCTTATAACCAATCATCAGTCATCTGAGTCAGTGCAGTGTAAGTTGAGTGTCCTTCTCTATCTGCATGCTGAAAATCAGTAGTTAACTTGTTCTCTGAAAAATAGCATTGTATTTGGTCAAACACTATCCTCCATCATTTTACTAAGAACAGGCAGCAAACTGATTGGGCGGCTTTTAGAGCCAGCAAAGGGTGCTTTACTATTTTCTGTTTCCCATCAAGGTTGTCTATACCTGGTGGCTTATCATTATTGATGGATAACAATAGTTTTTACTCCTCTCCCACACTAACTTGACCAAATTCAAAACAGCAATCCTTCTCTTTCATTATTAGATCTTTATACCAAAATATGATGGTTCACTGTTCAATGTTGTAATATCACTTGAGTTTTTCCACTTCACTAGTGAAATAGCAATTGAAAATATTGGCAATATAATGGTTCTCACAGTTAGTTCCTTAACAGGTGCATGCTTGTCAACAATTGGCATGAATAATTGTACAAATACTTCCAGTGCTGCATCTGGATTCACTTCCTCATGCACATCAGACCAACATACATTTTTTACATCTTTAACAAAATAATCCAAAGAAAACATTTTGTATGATCTCTTATACATTTATTTAGGCTCAACCTTTGGCACTTTGGCTTTCCTTGTAATTGCCACAATGTTATGGTCACTACAGCCGATGGAAACTAATATTGCTTTGGAGCAAAGCTCTGCAGCATTAGTGGCGATATGATCAAAGTTGTTTTCACAGATCCAACACTATTGGTATGCACTCTAGTTGGCTGAGTGATAATCTGGGTTACATTACAGGCATTAGGCACAGTTAGAAGCTTCCTCTTGAGACGTCAGCTAGTTGCTAACCAGTCAATGTTCAGGTCACCCAGAAAATAGACCTCTCTGTTGTATCACACACATTATCAAGCATTGCACACATATTATCCAAATACTGACTGTTGGCACTTGGTGGCCTATAGCAGCACCCCAAAAGAAGAGGCTTTAGATGAGGCAGGTGAACTTGCAACCACAACACTTCAAAAACATCTGACATGAGATCAAATATGAGGAATATGGCTCTGAACATATACAGCAACACCTCCCCATAGGCATTCCTGTTTTTTCTGTAGATGTTATATCCTTGTATTGCTACTGCTGTCTGCCTGTTCTGAGGCCTCTGTGTTCTATAGATGGGATTATGATAGCCTTTTTTTTTTATTAACGGTTAAAAGGTCTTATGACTTTTAGCTGTGGCGCAGACATAGTTATGATATCCTGGATTGCATTGGATTGAGTCCAATATTGCCCCTGGTGCAAATCTGAACCACTTAATGTATTCCCTGTTCCGTCTCCATCTTTGGCCTACCTCTCAGCTCCTAGAACAGAACTACACTGCACTATTCACTCCTCAATTTCAGCTGGCATGGAGGATTTGTTTTTTAAAGCAGTGAATAATTCAAACCCATGGAGTTCTGTTTCTGTACCAGTAGTGTTTACTCATCGATGCACTAAAGGGACATCAGAGAATCCTCAGTCAAATGGCTGCTGCTGCTATTCTGGTGCCAAATGACTGCTATTGTACCTTCTTTCTGTGAAGCTCAGTGCCTCGGGACGGGAGGGGGAGAGAAATGGGACAGAGAGAGAGAGGGGATCATTTCAACAGAGCAAGTGTGACTCACTTAGATTCTGGCCCGGAGCACTTTCTGGTTTCTTTTGTGTCATATTAGCTGCATCGTGTGAATTGGGCAGGAGTTGTTTTTTTTTTTGTGTGTTTTGTCTTCAGGGGGTATGTCTGTGGCACAGCCCTCTTGGCTGCATCGTTGCTCAACTTAAAGGGGTAGTTGACCCAAATTATAAAGTGAGGATGAGAGCCTGTCTGACTTGTGTGCGCGTGGCATGCATATGCAGTGTGTGAGTAGATGTCCTACAAGAGGTTAGAGATATTTATAGAAGAATGATAAGAAGTGGAGCACACACACTCACACGTCTTCAGCAGAAGACTGCACAGGTGCCCACTCAACACAGTCCGATAACTCCAACATCCAAGTGAACACGCATTAGGCTACAGTATATGCAGCTAAAGCCCTTGGCCCTCTCTCTAGTTCCCATGCAGTGGTGGTGTGTCAGTGTAGTGGATTCTCACTTTTTACTGCTGTACCCTACCAGTATGTGTTCTGTTCTCTCCAGCTGTGAGATGGAGGGATGCAGCTGAGGAGACTGATAGAAGGAGATAAGAGGGGGGAGGGGGGGAGCACGCTGCCATGTGGGCTCTGTGTGACACATATAAACATATCTGTGGGACGTTAACATATGTATCTGTTTCCTTTTAATTTGCTGTGCTCATATTGGTATTGTCAAAACCAGCACCTTGGAAGAGAATGGTCCTGCTGTGCACAAATGTTTCCTCTCCTTTTGCTTAAAGTACTGTCTGTGTTTATGAACATGTTGCGATATGAGTTACTAATGGGTATTCTGTCTGTGTCTGTCTGTGTAGATCAATGTGCGGGTCACCACCATGGATGCAGAGCTGGAGTTTGCCATCCAGCCCAACACCACCGGCAAACAGCTCTTTGACCAGGTAAGCATGGGGTTGACTTAGGGCTGTGGCGGTCACGAAATTTAGTCAGCCGGTGATTATCAAGCAGATAACTGTCGGTCTATAGGTAATTGACCATTAATGAACATGAACACATTTAGGATCTCCTGGCTTCCACAAATAGCCTACAAGCCATTTAAAAAAGTCTAATAAATCCATGTAATATAGCCTACATCTTCACAATAAATCCATTATTTATTTTAGACAGGTCGAAAGAAGCATGATATGATGAAAATGTAGTCTATTTCAGAAGAAAATAATTGAAAACTCTGAGTTGTCCTTATGTTAGGTCCTGATGTGGCTATGCCAAATGGCTGTGGGCTACACTAGTTCATTTAGCAGACAAGATTTGCTTATAATTCCGTGGCATTATTTTATAGTATGAAGAATACAATTGAACGAAGCTGAATAAAATATACATATTTTCTCCAAATGATTTGAGGGATTTGTGCGCACATGCGGCTATTCTGTGTTGAGCGGTTAACAAAGAAATAGGTACTCCTATATGCTTAATTTAGAGTTATTCATTGTAACTTTAGTTGTTCTACAAATGTTGGGCTATATGTTTTGATTTTTAATACATTGTAAAGCTGCATGATGAGACTCTAATGATGATTTGAAAAAAGTTCCTTGAAAGGCATGAGCTCTGCTTAGTTTTTTTTGCGCAGGCTGTACATACTCCAATAGTCTCTCATTCACAATTTGACAAGCACTTGATAATGCCTCAAATTTCACGGCGGCATCCCCTTTGTGGCCGTAACGCACCCTAAAAAAATCCTTGCCTTTTGCGGCCCAGAGTGCTGCGTTGTGCCCTTCTCCCTGAGTGAGCCAGTCAGGCACTACACCCCTTGTAAAGCGGATTAATGTGCTTAATTTTAAGAAGTTATTTGGGCACTTTACTTGTGATACAAACCTTATTAAAACATATTTGTCGGCCAGTCTGCACAGCGTGCTATTGACCCAGAGCATATCGGATTTTCTACCGGAATCACTGGACCCACTGGACCCAGATCATCGCAACCAGCTAGCGGCAACCGAATGGCGGTTGTCGTTGGCTAATTACCATTGCCCCTTAGCAAGCACCAGTTAGCCTTGAGCTGGCCTCGAGCCAGGCCCATCTCCCGGCTATCTACCTCTCTGTCAACCGGACGGGACCTCCTAGTGTTGACACGGAGCCCCGCCGATCCAACACGACTGGTCTGCCGACGAAATCGTCTGATGTGGTTTCAACAGGCTTCCCGTTACGACGTCGACCACGAAGATCCATCTGCTAGCCCCGGCCCGCTAGCACACGCAAGCCGTGCCTCTTGCTCGCCAGTGCTGTAGCAGCCCCAGAACTACCTCCGAACTCTCCTATTGCTGTTCACTGGACCTTATGATAACTCAGCTACACAGCTGATGCCTGCTGGGCTGTTCCTTTATACGGTACCGCATCCTGTTTATGTTTAGCCTCAGCCCAAACTGTGTCGAAATTACCAGCTGTTGTCTTAGCTCTCTCGAATAACACCTGTGATTGCTTTATGCCTCTCTCCCATGTCATTATGCCTTGCTTATTGCTGTTTCGGTTATTTCTTATTGTACTATTTCACTGTAGATTCCCCAGTCCAGCTCAACCTGCCTTAGATAGCTCCTTTGTCCCACCCCCCATACACATGGAGACTGACTCAATCGGTGCCTCCAGTGATGCTATCTCTTTCATCGTTACCCAACGCTTAGGTTTACCTCCACTGTACTCATATCCTTCCATATCCTTGTCTGTACATAATGCCCTGAATCTATTCTACAACGGCCGGAAATCTGCCCCTTTTATTCTCTGTACCCAACGCACTAGAAGACCCGTTTTTAAAGCCTTTAGCCGTATTAACCCAGGCCCTGTAGCCCCCAGTATCACTCCTACTCCCCAGGCATTATCATTTGTTGACTTCTGTATCCGTAAAAGCCTTGGTTTCTTGCACGTTAACATCAGAAGACTCCTCCCTAAGTTTGAGTTATTCACTGCGTTAGCACACTCCGCCAACCCTGATGTTCTAGCAGTGTCTGAATCCTGGCTTAGGAAGGCCACCAGAAATTCAGAAATGTCCATCCCCAACTACAACATTTTCCGTCTAGATAGAACTGCCAAAGGGGGTGGGGTTGCAATCTACTGTAGAGATAGCCTGCAGAGCTCTATCATACTATCCAGGTCTGTGCCCAAACAGTTTGAGCTTCTACTTCTAAAAATCCACCTTTCCAGAAATAAGTCTCTCACTGTTGCCGCTTGCTACAGCCCCCCTTCAGCCCCAAGCTGTGCCTTGGACACCATATGTGAACTGATTGCCCCACATCTATCCTCAGAGTTCGTACTGCTTGGTGACCTAAACTGGGATATGCTTAACACCCCGGCCAACCTACAATCTAAACTAGATGCCCTCAAATCTCAAACAAATGATCAACGAACCTACCAGGTACAACCCTAAATCTGTAAACATGGGCACCCTCATAGATATCATCCTGACAAATTTACCCTCTAAATACACCTCCGCTGTCTTCAACCAGGATCTCAGCGATCACTGCCTTATTGCCTGCGTCCGTAATGGGTCCGCGGTCAAACGACCACCCCTCATCACTGTCAAATGCTCCCTAAAACACTTTAGCGAGCAGGCCTTTCTAATTGACCTGGCCCGGGTATCCAGGATGGATATTGACCTCATTCCGTCAGTAGAGGATGGCTGGTTGTTCTTTAAAAGTGCTTTCCTCTCAATCTTAAATAAGCATGCCCCATTCAAAAAATTCAGAACTAAGAACAGATATAGCCCCTTGTTCTCCTCAGACTTGACTGCCCTTGACCAGCACAAAAATATCCTGTGGCGTACTGCATTAGAATCGAACACCCCCCGCGATATGCAACTTTTCAAGGAAGTCAGGAACCAATATACACAATCAGTTAGGAAAGCAAAGGGTAGCTTTTTCAAACAGATTCTGTAGCACTAACTCCAAAAACGTTTTGGGACTCTGTAAAGTCCATGGAGAATAAGAGCACCTCCTCCCAACTGCCCACTGCACTGAGGCTAGGAAACACTGTCACCACCGATAAATCTCCACCGAGAATTTCAACAAGCATTTTGCTACGGCTGGCCATGCTTTCCACCTGGCTACCACTACCCTGGCCACCAGCTCTGCACCCTCCGCTGCAACTTGCCCATGCACCCCCCAGCTTCTCCTTCACACAAATTCAGACAGCTGATGTTCTGAAAGGGCTGAAAAATCTGGACCCCTACAAATCAGCTGGACTAGACAATCTGGACACTTTCTTTCTAAAATTAGTCGCCAAAATTGTCGCAACCCCTATTACTAGCCTGTTCAATCTCTCTTTCGTAATGTCTGAGATCCCCAGAGATTGGAAAGCTGCCGCGGTCATCCCTCTTTTCAAAGGGGGTGACACTCTAGATCCAAACTGTTACAGACCTATATCCATCCTGCCCTGCCTTTCGAAAGTATTTGAAAGCCAAGTTAACAAACAGATCACTGACCATTTCAAATCCCACCGTACCTTCTCCGCTATGCAATCCGGTTTCCGAGCTGGTCATGGGTGCACCTCAGCGACGCTCAAGGTCCTAAACGATATTATAACCGCGATCGATAAAAGACAGTACTGCGCAGCCGTCTTCATCGACCTGGCCAAGGCTTTCGACTCTGTCAACCACTGCATTCTTATTGGCAGACTAAATAGCCTTGGTTTCTCAAATGACTGCCTCGCCTGGTTCACCAACTACTTCTCAGATAGAGTTCAATGTGTCAAATCGGAGGGCCTGTTGTCTGGACCTCTGGCAGTCTCTATAGGGGTGCCACAGGGTTCAATTCTCGGGCAGACTCTATTCTCTGTGTATATCAATGATGTCGCTCTTGCTGCTGGTGACGCTCGGATCCACCTCTATGTGGACGACACCATTTTGTATACATCTGGCTCTTCATTGGACACTGTGTTAACAAACCTCCAAGCGAGCTTCAACGCCATACAACACTCCTTCCGTAACCTCCAACTGCTCTTAAACACTAGTAAAACTAAATGCATGCTTTTCAACCAAACGCTGCTTGCACCCGCCCACCCGACTAGAATCACTACTCTCGGCGGGTCTGACCTAGAGTATGTGGACAACTACAAATACCTACAGTGAGGGAAAAAAGTATTTGATCCCCTGCTGAAACAGGGGCAGCGGGAAAAAATAAATGTCATCTATGCACTTAAATAGCGAATGGAGGATGCTTTTCCCCGTGGTTTATTTTCATGCCAGCCAGGTAGGCTATACTCCTGTTTTATATATAGTATATATAAATAGTAGGTCTACCCTATAGAAAGCTGATGGGAGCCTCTTTTTATTAGCGGCCATCACTCTGTTTTCTCACCCAATTGCATAGCCTATGGAAATGTTGCACAACATGAGCTCATGGGCTATCATGAACTGTTTGATTAGATTTTCGAATACATTTGCATCGATGTCAGAGGGATTAGAGGGACAATAGAGTGCTGAGTACCAGGCAGTTAGCAAGTTTGGTAGGCTACTAATGACCATGAGCGGCATCAGAGCTTGGAGAAGCCTAATTACCGTGACTAAACGGTAATATGGAATTTGACCTCCTTCATGACTCGTGACCGCCGGTGTGGTGGTAATAAGGTCACCGCAACATCCCTAGGTTGAATTAGAACACACACACTAAAGAGGGTCAACAAGGCTGGGAGCTGGTCTAGTTAGTGCCTGTTTGGGTATTGTCAGGAACAGAGAGGGAGAGACTGAGACAGAGAAACAGAACAGTCATTGTGCAGAGCAGTGACAGAGAGAGGCCAGTGGAGACTGAGACAGAGAGGTGGGAGGCCAGTGGGGACTGAGACGGAGAGGTGGGAGGTCAGTGGAGACAGAGACAGAGAGGTGGGAGGCCAATGGAGACTGACATAGAGTGTTGGAGGGTCAGTGGAGACTGAGACAGAGAGGTGGGAGGTCAGTGGAGATTGAGACAGAGAGGTGGGAGGCCAGTAAAGACTGAGACGGAGAGGTGGGAGGCCAGTGGAGACTGAGACAGAGAGGTGGGAGGCCAGTGGAGACTGAGACAGAGAGGTGGGAGGTCAGTGGAGACTGAGACAGAGAGGTGGGAGGTCAGTGGAGACTGAGGCAGAGAGGTGGGAGGCCAATGGAGACTGACATAGAGTGGTGGAGGGTCAGTGGAGACTGAGACAGAGATGTGAGAGGTGGGAGGTTAGTGGAGACTGAGACAGAGAGGTGGGAGGTCAGTGGAGCTGAGACAGAGAAGTGGGGGGCCAGTGGAGACTGAGACAGAGAGGTGGGAGGTCAGTGGAGACTGAGTCAGAGAGATGGGAGGTCAGTGGAGACTGAGTCAGAGAGATGGGAGGTCAGTGGAGACTGAGACAGAGAGGTGGGAGGTCAGTGGAGACTGAGAAGGAGGGGTGGGAGGTCAGTGGAGACTGAGACAGAGAGGTTGGAGGCCAGTGGAGCCTGAGACAGAGAGGTGGGAGGTCAGTGGAGACTGAGGCAGAGAGGTGGGAGGTCAGTGGAGCTGAGACAGAGATGTGGGAGGACAGTGAAGACTGAGACAGAGAGGTAGGAGGACAGTGGAGACTGAGGCAGAGAGGTGGGAGGCCAATGGAGACTGACATAGAGTGGTGGAGGGTCAGTGGAGACTGAGACAGAGATGTGAGAGGTGGGAGGTTAGTGGAGACTGAGACAGAGAGGTGGGAGGTCAGTGGAGCTGAGACAGAGAAGTGGGAGGTCAATGGAGACTGAGTCAGAGAGATGGGAGGTCAGTGGAGACTGAGACAGAGAGCTGGGAGGTCATTGTAGACTGAGAAGGAGGGGTGGGAGGTCAGTGGAGACTGAGACAGAGCGGTGGGAGGTCAGTGGAGACTGAGGCAGAGAGGTGGGAGGTCAGTGGAGACTGAGACAGAGAGGTGGGAGGCCAGTGGAGACGGAGACAGAGAGGTGGGAGGCCAATGGAGACTGACATAGAGTGGTGGAGGGTCAGTGGAGACTGAGACAGAGATGTGAGAGGTGGGAGGTTAGTGGAGACTGAGACAGAGAGGTGGGAGGTCAGTGGAGCTGAGACAGAGAAGTGGGAGGCCAGTGGAGACTGAGACAGAGAGGTGGGAGGTCAGTGGAGACTGAGACAGAGAGGTGGGAGGTCAGTGGAGACTGAGACAGAGAGGTGGGAGGTCAGTGGAGACTGAGAAGGAGGGGTGGGAGGTCAGTGGAGACTGAGACAGAGAGGTTGGAGGCCAGTGGAGCCTGAGACAGAGAGGTGGGAGGTCAGTGGAGACTGAGGCAGAGAGGTGGGAGGTCAGTGGAGCTGAGACAGAGAGGTGGGAGGTCAGTGAAGACTGAGACAGAGAGGTTGGAGACTGAGGCAGAGAGGTGGGGGGCCAATGGAGACTGACATAGAGTGGTGGAGGGTCAGTGGAGACTGAGACAGAGATGTGAGAGGTGGGAGGTTAGTGGAGACTGAGACAGAGAGGTGGGAGGTCAGTGGGGCTGAGACAGAGAAGTGGGAGGTCAGTGGAGACTGAGTCAGAGAGATGGGAGGTCAGTGGAGACTGAGACAGAGAGCTGGGAGGTCATTGTAGACTGAGAAGGAGGGGTGGGAGGTCAGTGGAGACTGAGGCAGAGAGGTGGGAGGTCAGTGGAGACTGAGAAGGAGGGGTGGGAGGTCAGTGGAGACTGAGACAGAGAGGTTGGAGGCCAGTGGAGCCTGAGACAGAGAGGTGGGAGGTCAGTGGAGACTGAGGCAGAGAGGTGGGAGGTCAGTGGAGCTGAGACAGAGAGGTGGGAGGTCAGTGAAGACTGAGACAGAGAGGTAGGAGGACAGAGGAGACTGAGGCAGAGAGGTGGGAGGCCAATGGAGACTGACATAGAGCGGTGGAGGGTCAGTGGAGACTGAGACAGAGATGTGAGAGGTGGGAGGTTAGTGGAGACTGAGACAGAGAGGTGGGAGGTCAGTGGAGCTGAGACAGAGAAGTGGGAGGTCAGTGGAGACTGAGTCAGAGAGATGGGAGGTCAGTGGAGACTGAGACAGAGAGCTGGGAGGTCATTGTAGACTGAGAAGGAGGGGTGGGAGGTCAGTGGAGACTGAGACAGAGAGGTGGGAGGTCAGTGGAGACTGAGGCAGAGAGGTGGGAGGTCAGTAGAGCTGAGACAGAGAGGTGGGAGGTCAGTGAAAACTGAGACAGAGAGGTAGGAGGACAGTGGAGACTGAGAAGGAGGGGTGGGAGGTCAAAGGAGACTGAGACAGAGAGGTGGGAGGCCAGTGGAAACTGAGACAGAGAGGTGGGAGGTCAGTGGAGACTGCGGCAGAGAGGTGGGAAGCCAGTGGAGACCGAGATAAAGAGGTGGAGGTTTAGTGGAGACTGAAACAGAGAGGTGGGAGGTCAGTGGAGACTGAGACAGTGAGGTGGGAGGCCAGTGGGGACTGAGACAGAGAGGTGGGGACTGAGACAGAGAGGTGGGAGGTCAGTGGAGACTGAGACAGAGAGGTGGGAGGTCAGTGGAGACTGAGACATAGAGGTGGGAGGCCAGTGGAGACTGAGACAGAGAGGTGGGAGGTCAGTGGAGACTGAGACAGAGAGGTGGGAGGCCAGTGGAGACTGAGACAGAGAGGTGGGAGACCAGTGGAGACTGAGACAGAGAGGTGGGAGGCCAGTGGAGACTGAGACAGAGAGGTGGGAGGTCAGTGGAGACTGAGACAGAGAGGTGGGAGGTCAGTGGAGACTGAGACAGAGAGGTGGGAGGTCAGTGGAGTGTGTTGTGTGTCTCTGAGCAGAAAGGGAAGCTTTCAGTAGCAGAACCAGGGTGGGCTACAGGAGACTGCTGGAGCAGCAGAGAGCGAGAGAGAGAGGCAGAGAGATGTAGAGACAGATATTGTTTACATGTGTTTCCCATGGAAGCTGATTGAGACAGGAAATGGCTGTGTATGTGAGTGGAGGAAATGCTGATATTTGAAAGCTTTTAACTCGTAATGTGGTTTAGCTCAATTTGCAGCTCCATTCCAGTCCAAAGATTGTCAGAAACTAGTTATCTCTGTAGTGGTGGATTGGAGCCAAGCTCTGACTCAGCAGGGATCCTCTTCTGCTGACTAGGCTTTGCTGGTTTTCCCTAGTATATCATTTTTGTGTTTGCTTGTGTGTGTGTGTGTGTGTGTGTGTGTCACACAGGTAAAGTCACTTTACTTACACTCTCGCATGCACACTATGTCATAATCGCTACAACACACACTATAAGATACTCCGTTGCATTTTCTACAACATAATTTCTCTCTCGCTCTCGCTCTTTCTCTCTCTCTCTCTCTCTCTCTCTCTCTCGCTCTCTCTCTCTCTCTCTAACATAAGCGTCACTCTACACTGGGCCAACTGTTGATCCTAGTCTGATGGCCGCATGTCCCCTCCCCTTCTGAAATCATGATTTGCTCAAAGCACCGGAACTAATGCTGCTTTTTATCTTACGCATCCTGTTGTACCATGACAGATCTATGGTACCATTTCTGTTGACGTAGTCTGTCCACGAGGGATTTAACTCAACCTATGACCTGACCCATCACCTTAATATGTATTACTGCCCCCCAGTTGCAAGAAGTGACATCCCAAAAAACATGCATGCTTTCTGAACCTTACACTAAAACTTAAAAATATAAATATTTTTTTACAACTGAAACTAAACAAAAACTAGCATATCAGGTCTGAAAACTGAAACTAAACTGAATTCCAAATAAAATTTGATAACATATTTATTCAACCTACTACAGTGAGGGAAAAAGTATTTGATCCCCTGCTGATTTTGTACGTTTGCCCACTGACAAAGAAATGATCAGTCTATAATTTTAATGGTAGGTTTATTTGAACAGTGAAAGACAGAATAACAACAAAAAAATCCAGAAAAACGCATGTCAAAAATGTTATAAATTGATTTGCATTTTAAAGAGGGAAATAAGTATTTGACCCCCTCTCAATCAGAAAGATTTCTGGCTCCCAGGTGTCTTTTATACAGGTAATGAGCTGAGATTAGGAGCACACTCTTAAAGGGAGTGCTCCTAATCTCAGTTTGTTACCTGTATAAAAGACACCTGTCCACAGAAGCAATTAATCAATCAGATTCCAAACTCTCCACCATGGCCAAGACCAAAGAGCTCTCCAAGGATGTCAGGACCAAGATTGTAGACCTACACAAGGCTGGAATGGGCTACAAGACAGATGTTCATTGGTGTTCATTGGCAAACTTCAGACGGCCCTGTATATGTGCTTTCTTGAGCAGGGGGACCTTGCGGGCGCTGCAGGATTTCAGTCCTTCACGGCGTAATGTGTTACCAATTGTTTTCTTGGTGACTATGGTCCCAGCTGCCTTGAGATCATTGAAAAGATCCTCCCGTGTAGTTCTGGGCTGATTCCTCACCGTTCTCATGATCATTGCAACTCCACGAGGTGAGATCTTGCATGGAGCCCCAGGCCGAGGGAGATTGACAGTTCTTTTGTGTTTCTTCCATTTGCGAATAATCGCACCAACTGTTGTCACCTTTTCACCAAGCTGCTTGGCGATGGTCTTGTAGCCCATTTCTGCCTTGTGTAGGTTTACAATCTTGTCCCTGACATCCTTGGAGAGCTCTTTGGTCTTGGCCATGGTGGAGAGTTTGGAATCTGATTGATTGATTGCTTCTGTGGACAGGTGTCTTTTATACAGGTAACAAACTGAGATTAGGAGCACTCCCTTTAAGAGTGTGCTCCTAATCTCAGCTCGTTACTTGTATAAAAGAAACCTGGAAGCCAGAAACCTTTCTGATTGAGAGGGGGTCAAATACTTATTTCCCTCATTAAAATGCAAATCAAATTATAAAAATTTTGACATGCGTTTTTCTGGATTTTTTTGTTGTTATTCTGTCTCTCACTGTTCAAATAAACCTACCATTAAAATTATAGACTGATCATTTATTTGTCAGTGGGCAAACGTACAAAATCAGCAGAGGATCAAATATTTTTTTCCCTCACTGTATATATATATATATATAATAAAACACAAGCAGGCTTCATTCAATAAGAATGTGTGTTTGAGAGAATAGGGTCACGGTGTGAGTGAGAAATGGACAGAGCGAGATTGAGAGGAGAGTTAATGATGTGGTGTTAGTGAATGATTTCCCTGGTCAGTGGTGTTCTATTGACTGTAAATCACATTAGGCCTGATGGTTGAGCCAGCGCCTGAGAGAACACACCCTCAGGGGCCTTTCTGAGAGAGAGAAAGAGAGCGAGAGAAAGAGATCTGGTAATTTGTGAATGGAGCAAGAGAGATGGAAAGAGAGTTGGAAATGTGTGATTGGAGAAAAGAGAGGAGTGTTGTAATAAAATGATGTTCTCCCACTTATGGGTGAAACAGTGAAGTGGCTCGCACACTTGAGCCTCCATGGTGAGCAGGCTTTGGGCTGGGGTGAATCTGGGTTCTCAGTGATACATGTGTTTGTGTTTTCAGGTGGTGAAGACAGTGGGTCTCCGGGAGGTGTGGTTCTTTGGCATGCAGTACACAGACAGTAAAGGCTACAGCACGTGGCTCAAACTCAACAAGAAGGTGACCCAGCAGGATGTTAAGAAGGAGAACCCTCTACAGTTTAAGTTCAGAGCCAAGTTCTTCCCTGAGGACGTGTCTGAGGAACTCATCCAGGAGATCACACAGAGACTCTTCTTCCTGCAGGTAACACACACACACACACACACACACACACTTATACTGAACAAAAATATAAACACAACATGTAAAGTTTTGTTCCCATGTTTCATAAGTGAGCATTTATCCTTTGCCAAGATAACCCATCTACCTGACAGGTGTGGCATATCAAGAAGCTGATTAAACAGCATGATAATTTCACAGGTGCATCTTGTGCTAGGACAATAAAAGGCCACTCTAAAATGTGCAGATTTGTCACACAAACACAATGGCACAGATGTCTCAAGTTTTGAGGGAGCGTGCAATTGGCATGCTGACTGCAGGATTGTCCACCTGAGCTGTTGCCAGATAATTTAATGTTCATTTCTCCACAATAAGCCGCCTCCAACTTCATTTGAGAGAATTTGGTAGTACGTCCAACCGACCACGTGTAACCACGCCAGCCCAGGACCTCCACATCTGGAGTCTTCACCTGCGGGATCCTCTGAGACCAGCCACCCGAGCAGCTGGGGGTTTGCACAACCGAAAGATTTCTGCACAAACTGTCAGAAACCGTCTCAGCGAAGCTCATTTGCGTGCTCGTCGTCCTCACCAGGGTCTTGACCTTACTGCAGTCTGGCTTCGTAACCGACTTCAGTGGGCTTGTTTGGGATGCTCTAGATCGACCTGTACGACAGTGAGTCCCAGATCCCGCCAATATCCAGCAACTTCGCACAGCCATTAAAGAGGACTGGGACAACATTCCACAGGCCACAATCAGCAGCCTGATCAACTTTATGCGAAGAAGATGTGTCACGCTGCATGATGCAAATGGTGGTCACACCAGATACTGACTGGTTTTCTGACCCACGCCCCTACCTTTAGGTATCTGTGACCAACAGATGTATTCCCAGTCATGTGAAATCCATAGATTATGGCCTAATTAATTTATTTCAATTGACTGATTTCCTTAAATGAACTGTAACTCAGTAAAATCTTTGAAATTGTTGCATGTTACATTTATATTTTTGTTCAGTGTTTATTGGTATCCTTTGTACTCACAATGTACATTGCAGATCCAAAAAGGTATTTAAACAAGTATGTGTGTGTGTGTGTTCCCTGCCCATGCAAGGTAAAGGAGGCCATCCTGAACGATGAGAACTACTGTCCTCCAGAGACAGCCGTGCTGCTGGCCTCCTACTCTGTCCAGGCCAAGTACACAGACTACAGCAGAGACCTCCACAGGCCTGGCTACCTCACCTCCGACCGCCTGCTGCCACAGAGGTCTGTACCCCACGCACACCCTGTCCCCTCTCTGTTCCCTCTCTGTCCCCTCTCTGTCCCCTCTCTGTCCCCTCTCTGTCCCCTCTCTGTTCCCCTCTAAACCTCTCTGTCCCCTCTCTGTCCCCTCTCTGTTCCCCTCTAAACCTCTCTGTCCCCTCTCTGTCCCCTCTCTGTTCCCCTCTAAACCTCTCTGTCCCCTCTATGTCCCCTCTCTGTTCCCCTCTAAACCTCTCTGTCCCCTCTCTGTCCCCTCTCTGTTCCCCTCTAAACCTCTCTGTCCCCTCTCTGTCCCCTCTCTGTTCCCCTCTGAACCTCTCTGTCCCCTCTATGTCCCCTCTCTGTTCCCCCTCTAAACCTCTCTGTCCCCTCTCTGTCCCCTCTCTGTCCCCTCTCTGTTCCCCTCTAAACCTCTCTGTCCCCTCTCTGTCCCCTCTCTGTTCCCCTCTAAACCTCTCTGTCCCCTCTCTGTTCCCCTCTAAACCTCTCTGTCCCCTCTCTGTCCCCTCTCTGTTCCCCTCTGAACCTCTCTGTACAGCAGAGACCTCCACATCTCCCCCCACACTTCCTCTGCCCCTCTCTGTCCCACTCAAAGAATACCAGGGGAAGAGTCTTGCTGTCATAGTAACCTTCCTGTCATAGTAACCTTGCTGTCATAGTAACACAGAGGAGTCTCTATTGAAATTGTCCCTACTATGGTTGAGGAGGCTGGAATGTCCTTCTACTTAATTAATTCTCTCCATACTCCCCCTTTAGAGTGTGTGCTGGAGGGAGGGAGGGAGTGTGTGCTTTGTAAAGGAGTTGTTCTTTAGTAGAGTGACTTGACCCTCCCTCACTATAAATCTGTTCTGTCTTTTGATGCCAGGCCTCTAGTGTGGCTCTGTTTGAATAACCCTTTGTGTGTGTTTGTGTGTCCTGCAGAGTCTTGGAGCAGCACAAGTTGACTAAGGAGCAGTGGGAGGACAGAATACAGACCTGGCACGAGGAACACAGAGGCATGCTCAGGTAGGGCTTTGTATGATATAATAATAATGTAAATGTATGAGGGTCTATATGTGTGTGTGTGTTTGTATGAGGGTGTTAGTGTCATACTTGCTCCTCTACACAAGTTCTAAATGTTTCTAACGTGTGTTTGTGTACACAGAGAGGACTCAATTATGGAATATCTGAAGATAGCCCAGGACCTAGAGATGTATGGAGTCAACTACTTTGAGATCAAGAACAAAAAGGGAACTGAGTTGTGGCTGGGTGTGGATGCACTGGGACTCAATATCTACGAACACGAGGACAAGTACGCAATACTGACATATACAGTTTTTGAGTTATTTTAGAGTGGAATGTGGAATATGCCATTCATCCACTAAGGTGGAATGTAAGAGAGCCTTTGTGGCTACATGAGCATGGCCTTGTCAGATATACTCCATGACACTATCGCCCTCTTCTGGCCATGGATGGTACCTCTAGTTTCATTTCGTACTACACTGATATAGGTGGGTAGTTCCTTCACATGGCATAGTACTGTACTAGCATAGTGTTGAGACAGTCAGTGTTTTTCCTTCCCTCTTCCACAGGTTGACACCAAAGATTGGCTTCCCCTGGAGCGAGATCAGGAACATCTCCTTCAGCGACAAGAAGTTTGTCATCAAACCCATTGACAAGAAAGCCCCAGTAAGTCAGTCTACCGGGAAGGTAGGGTTAGGTTTAGGGTTAGTCAGTCTACTGGGAAGGTATGGTTAGGTTTGGGGTTAATTAGTCTACTGGGAAGGTATGGTTAGGTTTAGGGTTAGTCAGTCTACTGGGAAGGTAGGGTTAGGTTTAGGGTTAGTCAGTCTACTGGGAAGGTAGGGTTAGGTTTAGGGTTAGTCATTCTACTGGGAAGGTAGGGTTAGGTTTAGGGTTAGTCAGTCTACTGGGAAGGTAGGGTTAGGTTTAGGGTTAGTCAGTCTACTGGGAAGGTAGGGTTAGGTTTAGGGTTAGTCAGTCTACCGGGAAGGTAGGGTTAGGTTTAGGGTTAGTCAGTCTACTGGGAAGGTAGGGTTAGGTTTAGGGTTAGTCATTCTACTGAGAAGGTAAGGTTAGGTTTAGGGTTAATCAGTCTACCGGAAAGGTAGGGTTAGGTTTAGGGTTAATTAGTCTACCTTAAAGGTAGGGTTAGGGTTTAGGGTTAGTCAGTCTACTGGGAAGGAAGGGATAGGTTTAGGGTTAGTCAGTCTACCGGGAACGTATGGTTAGGTTTAGGGTTAGTCAGTCTACTGGAAAGGTAGGGTTAGGTTTAGGGTTAGTCATTCTACTGAGAAGGTAAGGTTAGGTTTAGGGTTAATCAGTCTACCGGAAAGGTAGGGTTAGGTTTAGGGTTAATTAGTCTACCGGGAACGTATGTTTATGTTTAGGATTAGTCCGTCTACTGGGAAAGTAGGGTTAGGTTTAGGGTTAGTCAGTCTACCTGGAAGGTAAGGTTAGGTTTAGGGATACTCAGTCTACAGGGAAGGTAGGGTTATGTTTAGGGTTAATCACTCTACCGAGAAGGTAGGGTTAGTTTTAGGGTTACTCAGTTGACCGGGATGGTAGGGTTAGGTTTAGGGTTAGTCAGTCTACCGGGAAGGTATGGATAGGTTTAGGGTCAGTCAGTCTACTGGGAAGGTAGATTTAGGTTTAGGGTTAGTCAGTCTACTGGGAAGGTAGGGTTTGGTTTAGGGTTAGTCAGTCCACTGGGAATGTAGGGTTAGGTTTAGGGTTAGTCAGTCTACTGGGGAGATAGAATTAAGTTTAGGGTAAGTCAGTCTACCGAGAAACTAGGCTTAGGTTTAGGGTTAGTCAGTCTACTGGGAAGGTAGGGTTAGGTTTATGGTTAGTCAGTCTACTGGGAAGGTAGGGTTAGGTTTAGGGTCAGTCAATCAGTCTACCGAGGAAGTAGGGTTAGGTTTAGGGTTAGTCAGTCTACCGGGAAGGTGTGGTTTAGGGTTAGTCAGTCTACTGGGAAGGTATGGTTAGATTTAAGGTTAGTCACTGCACTGTGAAGTTAGGGTTAGGTTTAGGGTTAGTCAGTGTACTGGGAAGGTAAGGTTTAGGCTTTGTCAGTCTACTGGTAAGGTAGGGTTAGGTTTAGGGTTAGTCAGTCTACTGGGAAGGTAGGGTTAGGTTAGGGTCAGTCAGTCTACCGAGAAAGTAGGGTTAGGTTTAGGGTTGGTCATTCTACCGGGAAGGTAGGGTTAGGTTTAGGGTTAGTCAGTCTACTGGGAAGGTATGGTTAGGTTTAAGGTTAGTCAGTCTACAGGGAAGGTAGGGTTAGGTGTAGGGTTAGTCAGTCTTCCGAAAAGGTAGGCTTAGGTTTAGGGTTAGTCAGTCTACATGGAAGGTAGGGTTAGGTTTAAGGTTTGTCAGTCTACTGGGAAGGAAAGGTTTAGGGTTAGTCAGTCTACCGGGAACGTATGGTTAGGTTTAGGGTTAGTCAGTCTACTGGGAAGGTAGGGTTAGGTTTAGGGTTAGTCAGTCTACCGGGACTGTAGGGTTAGGTTTAGGGTTAGTCAGTCTACCGGAAACGTAGGGGTAGGTTTAGGGTTTGTCAGTCTACTGGGAAGGAAAGGTTTAGGGTTAGTCATACTACCGGGAACGTATGGTTAGGTTTAGGGTTAGTCAGTCTACTGGGAAGGTAGGGTTAGGTTTAGGGTTAGTCAGTCTACCGGGACTGTAGGGTTAGGTTTAGGGTTAGTCAGTCTACCGGAAACGTAGGGGTAGGTTTAGGGTTTGTCAGTCTACTGGGAAGGAAAGGTTTAGGGTTAGTCATACTACCGAGAAAGTAGTGTTAGTTTTAGGGTTAGTCAGTCTACCGGGATGGTAGGGTTAGGTTTAGGGTTAGTCAGTCTACCTGGAAGGTAAGGTTAGGTTTAGGGTTAGTCATTCTACCGGAAAGGTAGGGTTAGGTTTAGGGTTAGACAGTCTACATGGAAGGTAGGGTTAGGTTTAGGGTTAGTCAGTCTACTGGGAAGGTAGGGTTAGGTTTAGGGTTAGTCAGTCTACTGGGATGGTAGGGTTAGGTTTAGGGTTAGTCAGTCTACTGGGAAGGTAGGTTTAGGGTTAGTCAGTCTACTGGGAAGGTAGGGTTAGGTTTAGGGTTAGTCAGTCTACCGGGAAGGTAGGGTTAGGTTTAGGGTTAGTCAGTCTACCGGGAAGGTAGCGTTAGGTTTAGGGTTAGTCAGTCTACTGGGAAGGTAAGGTTTAGGGTTAGTCAGTCTACTGGGAAGGTATGGTTAGGTTTAGGGTTAGTCAGTCTACTGAGAAGGTAAGGTTAGGTTTAGGGTTAATCAGTCTACCGGAAAGGTAGAGTTAGGTTTAGGGTTAATTAGTCTACCTAAAAGGTAGGGTTAGGGTTTAGGGTTAGTCAGTCTACTGGGAAGGAAGGGATAGGTTTAGGGTTAGTCAGTCTACCGGGAACGTATGGTTAGGTTTAGGGTTAGTCAATCTACTTGAAAGGTAGGGTTAGGTTTAGGGTTAGTCATTCTACTGAGAAGGTAATGTTAGGTTTATGGTTAATCAGTCTACCGGAAAGGTAGGGTTAGGTTTAGGGTTAATTAGTCTACCGGGAACGTATGTTTATGTTTAGGATTAGTCAGTCTACCGAGAAGGTAGGGTTAGTTTTAGGGTTAGTCAGTCTACCTGGAAGGTAAGGTTAGGTTTAGGGATACTCAGTCTACAGGGAAGGTAGGGTTATGTTTAGGGTTAATCACTCTACCGAGAAGGTTGGGTTAGTTTTAGGGTTAGTCAGTCTACCGGGAAGGTATGGATAGGTTTAGGGTTAGTCAGTCTACTGGGAAGGTAGGGTTAGGTTTAGGGTTAGTCAGTCCACTGGGAATGTAGGGTTAGGTTTAGGGTTAGTCAGTCTACTGGGGAGGTAGAATTAAGTTTAGGGTAAGTCAGTCTACCGAGAAACTAGGCTTAGGTTTAGGGTTAGTCAGTCTACTGGGAAGGGAGGGTTAGGTTTATGGTTAGTCAGTCTACTGGGAAGGTAGGGTTAGGTTTAGGGTCAGTCAATCAGTCTACCGAGAAAGTAGGGTTAGGTTTAGGGTTAGTCAGTCTACCGGGAAGGTGAGGTTTAGGGTTAGTCAGTCTACTGGGAAGGTATGGTTAGATTTAAGGTTAGTCACTGCACTGTGAAGTTAGGGTTAGGTTTAGGGTTAGTCAGTGTACTGGGAAGGTAAGGTTTAGGCGTTGTCAGTCTACTGGGAAGGTAGGGTTAGGTTTAGGGTTAGTCAGTCTACTGGGAAGGTAGGGTTAGGTTAGGGTCAGTCAGTCTACCGAGAAAGTAGGGTTAGGTTTAGGGTTTGTCATTCTACCCGGAAGGTAGGGTTAGGTATAGGGTTAGTCAGTCTACTGGGAAGGTATGGTTAGGTTTAAGGTTAGTCAGTCTACAGGGAAGGTAGGGTTAGGTGTAGGGCTAGTCAGTCTTCCGAAAAGGTAGGGTTAGGTTTAGGGTTAGTCAGTCTACATGGAAGGTAGGTTTAGGGTTTGTCAGTCTACTGGGAAGGAAAGGTTTAGGGTTAGTCACACTACCGAGAAAGTAGTGTTAGTTTTAGGGTTAGTCAGTCTACCGGGATGGTAGGTTTAGGTTTAGGGTTAGTCAGTCGACCTGGAAGGTAAGGTTAGGTTTAGGGTTAGTCATTCTACCGGAAAGGTAGGGTTAGGTTTAGGGTTAGACAGTCTACATGGAAGGTAGGGTTAGGTTTAGGGTTTGTCAGTCTACTGGGAAGGAAAGGTTTAGGGTTAGTCAGTCTACCGGGAACATATGGTTAGGTTCAGGGTTAGTCAGTCTACTGGGAAGGTAGGGTTAGGTTTAGGGTTAGTCAGTCTACCGGGAACGTATGTTTATGTTTAGGGTTAGTCAGTCTACTTGAACCATAGGGTTAGATTTAGGGTTAGTCAGTCTACTGGGAACAGAGGGTTAGGTTTAGGGTTAATCAGTCTACCGGGAAGGTAGGGTTAGGTTTAGGTTAAGTCAGTCTACTGGGAAAGGAGGGTAAGGTTTAGGGTTAGTCAGTCTACCGGGAAGGTAGAATTACGTTTAGGGTTAGTCAGTCTACTGGGAAGGTAAGGTTTAGGGTTAGACAGTCTACTGGGAAAATACGGTTAGGTTTAGGGTTAGTCAGTCTACTGGGAAAGTATGGTTAGGTTTAGGGTTAGTCAGTCTATCGAGAAAGTAGGGTTAGGTTTAGGGTTAGTCAGTCTACCGAGAAGTTAGGGTTAGATATAGGGTTTGTCAGTCTACTGAGAAGGTAAGGTTTAGGTTTAGTTAGTCTACCGGGAAGGTACGGTTAGGTTTAGGGTTATTCAGTCTACCAGGAAGGTAGGGTTAGGTTTAGGGTTAGTCAATCTACCGGGAAGGTAGGGTTAGGTTTAGGGTTAGTCATTCTACTGAGAAGGTAAGGTTAGATTTAGGGTTAATCAGTCTACCGGAAAGGTAGGGTTAGGTTTAGGGTTAGTTAGTCTACCAGGAACGTATGTTCATGTTTAGGGTTACTCAGTCTACTGGAACGATAGGGTTAGGTTTAGGGTTAGTCAGTCTACTGGGAACAGAGGGTTAGGTTTAGGGTTAATCAGTCTACCGGAAAGGTAGGGTTAGGTTTAGGTTAAGTCAGTCTACTGGGAAAGTAGGGTTAGGTTTAGGGTTAGTCAGTCTACCTAGAAGGTAAGGTTTAGGGATAGTCAGTCTACCGGGAAGGTAGGGTTATGTTTAGGGTTAGTCACTCTACCGAGAAGGTAGGGTTAGTTTTAGGGTTAGTATGTTGACCGGGATGGTAGGGTTAGGTTTAGGGTTAGTCAGTCTACCTGGAAGGTAAGGTTAGGTTTAGGGATACTCAGTCTACCGTGATGGTAGGGTTAGGTTTAGGGTTAGTCAGTCTACCGGTAAGGTATGGATAGGTTTAGGGTTAGTCAGTCCACTTGGAATGTAGGGTTAGGTTTAGGGTTAGTCAGTCTATTGGGAAGGTAGGATTACATTAAGGGTAAGTCGGTCTACCGAGAAACTAGGCTTAGGTTTAGGGTTAGTCAGTCTACTGGGAAGGTAGGGTTATTTTTAGGGTTAGTCAGTCTACTGGGATGGTAGGGTTAGGTTTAGGGTCAGTCAGTCAGTCTACTGAGAAGGTAGGGTTAGGTTTAGGGTTAGTCAGTCTACTGGGAAGGTATGGTTAGGTTTAGGGTTAGTCAGTCTACTGGGAAGGGTTAGTCAGTCTACTGGGAAGGTAAGGTTTAGGCTTTGTCAGTCTACTGGGAAGGTAGGGTTAGGTTTAAGGTTAGTCAGTCTACTGGGAAGCTATGGTTAGTTTTAAGGTTAGTCAGTCTACAGGGAAGGTAGGTTTAGGTGTAGTGTTAGTCACTTTACTGAGAAGGTAAGGTTAGGTTTAGGGTTAGTCAGTCTACCAGAAAGGTAGGGTTAGGTTTAGTGTTAGGTTTAGGTTAAACAAACTGGGAAGGTAGATTTAGATTTAGGGTTAGTCTACTGGGATGGTAGGTTTAGGCTTAGTCAGTCTACTGAGAAGGTAATGTTTAGGGTTAGTCAGTCTTCCGGGAAGGTACGGTTAGGTTTAGGGTCAGTCAGTCTACTGGGAAGGTAGGGTTAGGTTTAGGGTTAGTCAGTATACCGGGAAGGTAGGTTTAGCTTTAGTGTTAGTCAGTCTACCGGGACTGTAGGGTTAGGTTTAGGGTTAGTCAATCTACCGGAAATGTAGGGTTAGGTTTAGGGTTAGTCATTCTACCGGAAAGGTAGGGTTACGTTTAAGGTTAGTCAGTCTACAGGGAAGGTAGGGTTAGGTTTAGGGTTTGTCAGTCTACTGGGAAGGAAAGGTTAGGTTTATTGTTAGTCACTCTATTGAGAAGGTAAGGTTATGTTTAAGGATAGTCAGTCTACTGGAAAGGTAGGGTTAGGTTTAGGGTTAGTCAGTCTACTGGGAACGTATGTTTATGTTTATGGTTAGTCAGTCTACTCGAACGATAGGGTTAGGTTTAGGGTTAGTCAGTCTACCGGGAAGGTAGGGTTATGTTTAGGGTTAGTCACTCTACCGAGAAGGTTGGGTTAGTTTTAGGGTTAGTCAGTCTACCGGGATGGTAGAATTAGGTTTAGGGTTAGTCAGTCTACTGGGGAGGTAGAATTAGGTTTAGGGTTAGTCAGTCTACTGGGAAGGTAGGGTTAGGTTTAGGGTTAGTCAGTCTACCGGGAAAGTAGGGTTAGATTTAGGGTTAATCAGTCTATCGAGAATGTAGGGTTCGTTTTAGGGTTAATCAGTCTACCGAGAAGGTAGGGTTAGATTTAGGGTTAGTCACTCTACTGAGAAGGTACTGTTAGGTTTAGGGCTAGTCAGTCTACTGGGAAGGTAGGGATAGATTTAGGGTTTGTCATTCTACTGAGAAGGTACGGTTTAGGGTTAGTTAGCCTACCGGGAAGGTATGGTTAGGTTTACGGTTATTCTGTGTACCCGGAAGGTAGGGTTAGGTTTAGGGTTCGTCACTGCACTGCGAAGGTAGGATTAGGTTTAGGGTTAGTCAGTGTACTGGGAAGATTGGATTAGGTTTAGGGTTTGTCAGTCTACTGGGAAGGTATAGTTAGGTTTAGGGTCAGTCAGTCTACCGAAAAAGTAGAGTTAGGTTTAGGGTTAGTCAGTCTACCGAGAAGGTAGGGTTAGATTTAGCGTTAGTCAGTCTACTGGGAAGGTAGGGTTAGGTTTATGGTTAGTCAGTCTACTGGGAAGGTATGGTTAGGTTTAAGGTTAGTCAGTCTACAGGGAAAGTAGGGTTAAGTGTAGGGTTAGTCAGTCTACGGAAAAGGTAGGGTTAGGTGTAGGGTTAGTCAGTCTACCGGAAAGGTAGACTCTACCGGAAAGGTTTATGGTTAGTCAGTCTACCTGGAAGGTAAGGTTTAGGGTTAGTCAGTCTACTGGGAAAGTAGGTTTAGGGTTAGACAGTCTACCGTAAACGTAGGGTTAGGTTTAGGGTTAGTCAGTCTACTGGGAAGGTAAGGTTTAGGGTTAGTCAGTCTACTGGGAAAGTACAGTTAGGTTTAGGGTTAGTCAGTCTATCGAGAAAGTACGGTTAGGTTTAGGGTTAGTCAGTCTACTGGGAAGGTAGGGTTAGGTTTAGGGTTAGTCACTCTAATGAGAAGGTAGGGGTAGGTTTAGGGTTAGTCAGATTACTGGGAAGGTAGGATTAGGTTTAGGGTTAGTCAGTCTACTGCAAAGTTAGGGTTAGGTTTAGGGTTAGTCAGTGTACTGGGAAGGTTGGGTTAGGTTTAGGGTTAGTCAGTGTGCTGGGAAGGTAAGGTTTAGGGTTAGTCAGTCTATTGCGAAGGTATGGTTAGGTTTAGGGTTAGTCACTCTACTGCGAAGGTATGGTTAGGTTTAGGGTTAGTCATTCTACCGAGAATGTAGGGTTAGGCTTAGGGTTAGTCAGTCCACTGGGAATGTAGGGTTAGTTTTAGGGGTAGTCAGTCAACTGGGAAGGTAGGATTATGTTTAGGGTTAGTCAGTCTACCGGAAATTTAGGTTTATGTTTAGTCAGTGTACTGGGCAGGTAGGGTTAGGTTTAGGGTTAGTCACTCTACTGGGAAGGTATGGTTAGGTTTAAGGTTAGTCAGTCTACAGGGAAGGTAGGGTTAGGTGTAGGGTTAGTCAGTCTACCGAAAAGGTAGGGTTAGGTTTAGGGTTAGTCAGTCTACCGGGAACGTATGGTTAGGTTTAGGGCTTAGTCAGTCTACTGGGAAGGTAGGGTTAGGTTTAGGGTTAGTCACTTTACTGAGAAGGTAGGGTTAGGTTTAAGGATTGTCAGTCTACTGGGAAGGTAGGTTTAGGGTTAGTCAGTCTACTGGGAAGGTAGGGTTAGTCAGTCTATCGAGAAAGTAGGTTTAAGTTTAGGGTTAGTCAGTCAAATCAAATCAAATCAATAGTCATTCTACTGGGAAGGTAGGGTTAGGTTTAAGGTTAGTCAGTCTACTGGGAAGGTATTGTTAGGTTTAAGATTAGTCAGTCTACTGGGAAGGTATTGTTAGGTGTAGGGTTAGTCAGTCTACCGAGAAAGTATGGTTTAGGGTTAGTCAGTCTACCGGGAAGGTAGGGTTAGGTTTAGGGTTAGTCAGTCTACTGGGAAGGTAAGGTTTAGGGTTAGTCAGTGTACTTCGAATGTAAGGTTTAGGGTTAGGGTTGTCAGTCTACCGGGAACATAGGCTTAGGTTCAGGTTTAGTCTGTCTACTGGGAAGGGAGGGTTAGGTTTAGGGTTAGTCACTCTACTGAGAAGGTACGGTAAGGTTTAGGGTTAGTCAGTCTACTGGGAAGGTAGGGTTAGGTTTAGGGTTAGTCAGTCTACTGGGAAGTTAGGGGAAGTCAGGAGAGTTAGGGTTAGGGTTAGTTAGTCTACAGGGAATGTAGGGGAAGGTGGGAGGTTTCGGGTTAGGGTTAGTCAGTCTAATGGGAATGTAGGGGAATGCGGGAGGGTTAAGGTTAGGGTTAGGTTTAGGGTTAGTCAGTCTACTTGGAATGTAGGGGAAGGCGGGAGGGTTAGGGTTAGGGTTAGGTTTAGGGTTAGTCAGTCTACTTGGAATGTAGGGGAAGGCGGGAGGGTTAGGGTTAGGGTTAGATTTAGGGTTAGTCAGTCTAATGGGAATGTAGGGAAAGGCAGGAGGGTTAGGGTTAGGTTTAGGGTTAGTCAGTCTACTGGGAAGGTAGGGGAAGGCGGGAGGAAATAATACAACACAATGTATAATAAACATTGATAATATAATAAAGACATTGCACAAATGTGTAAATTAGTAAAATTACCAGCAAATTGAGTCAACCCCTTCCTCTTTTCCTTTTCTACTCTCCCCTCCTCTCTCCTCTCTGCCTCTCCATCCTACTCTCCCCTCCCTCCTCTCCCCTTCTCTCCCCTCCTCTCTCCTCCCTGCCTCTCCCTCTTCCTCTCTCCTCCCTCCTCTCCCTCCCCTCCCTCCTCTCCTCTCCCTCCCCTCCTCTCCCCTCCTCTCTCCTCTCTGCCTCTCCCTCCTACTCTCCCCTCCCTCCCTCCCCTTCTCCCCTCCTCTCCCTCCCTGCCTCTCCCTCCTACTCTCCCCCCTCCTCTCCCCCTCTCTCCCTCTCTCCTCCCTGCCTCTCCCTCCTCCTCTCCCCTCCCTCCTCTCCCTCCTCCTCTCCCCTCCTCTCCCTCCTCTCTCCTCCCTGCCTCTCCCTCCTCCTCTCCCCTCCTCTCCCTCCCTCCCCTCCCTCATCTCCCTCCCCTCCTCTCCCTCCTCTCTCCTCCCTGCCTCCCTCCTCTCCCCTTCTCTCCCTTCCTCTCTCCTCCCTGCCTCACCCTCCTCATTTCCCCTCCCTCCTCTCCCTCCTCCTCTCCCCTCCTCTCCCCTCCTCTCTCCTCCCTGCTTCTCCCTCCTCCTCTCCTCTCCCTCCTCCTCTCCTCTCCCTCCTCCTCTCCCCTTTGCCTCTCACCTTCTCTCTCTGTAGGATTTTGTGTTCTATGCGCCGCGGTTGCGGATCAACAAGCGTATCCTGGCGCTGTGCATGGGGAACCACGAGCTGTACATGAGGAGGAGGAAGCCTGACACCATCGAGGTTCAGCAGATGAAGGCCCAGGCCCGGGAGGAGAAACACCACAAACAGATGGAAAGGTACAGGAGGAACACGTGCAGTCATGTAGTTGTGATTCTGACCAGAAGGGGGCAGCATTTTATTAAAATATGTCTGGTCAGTACCAGAGCCACTTAAAGGGTGAATCTCTGTATTCCCTTGATTCCTCAAAGGAGGTGAGAAGAGCGGACATTGGGAATTACAGAAATTCAATTGAAATATTAGCCTGATCCACCATCCTGACAGCTGCTCTCGTGTGTCCAATAAGGCTATTTAGAGACAGCCATGGACTGGATATCTCTATTGCTCTTATGTGCATTTTTGTGTCTTACCTTTTTGTAAAGCATTTCGAAGTTGCAGAATGTTGTACCTGTGTTGTGATCATATTTTATACATCAAAATATAGTTTGATATTGAATGATATGAGTAGTATATTCAACAATTCATTTAATTTAATTTGAATATATTATTAGCCCAGGCATTTTCATCAACTGAACCTGGCCTCTTTTGTTTTACAGAGCCCAGCTAGAAAACGAGAAGAAAAAACGAGCACATGCAGAGAAGGAGAGGGAGAAGATAGAGAAAGAGAAGGACGAGCTAGTCGAGAGACTCAGACAGATTGAGGAACAGACGCTAAAGGCCCAGAAAGGTATCTACATCTCAACACGCACACACATGAACACACATTACACACACACACACACGCATTACACACACGCACACACACACAAGCAAAGGATACAACTTCAGAGGAACAATGTAAAGGAGCCTGATTTGCATCATCTCACTTCTTTTTAAATATCACAGGTTAACCATGCAACCAACACCTTGGAGTAACACTAACACCCACTGTAGTTCACAGCTGGTGTTCAGACACTCAATTACCACAGAACAAGTTCACAGCTACAGTACGCAACACTGGGATTTGCATACTAGGCTCTTGTTAGGAGGAGTGAGGAATGGGCTATCATTTACATTTACATTTTAGTCATTTAGCAGACGCTCTTATCCAGAGCGACTTACAGGAGCAATTAGGGTTAAGTGCCTTGCTCAAGGGCACATTAACGTCATTTAGCAGACGCTCTTAGCCAGAGCGACTCACAAATTGGTGCGTTCACCCTATAGCCAGTGGGATAACCACTTTACAATTTGGGGGGGGTTGGAAGGAACACTTTATCCTATCCCAGGTATTCCTTAAAGAGGTGGGGTTTCAAATGTCTCCGGAAGGTGGTGAGTGACTCCGCTGTCCTGGCGTCGTGAGGGAGCTTGTTCCACCATTGGGGTGCCAGAGCAGCGAACAGTTTTGACTGGGCTGAGCGGGAGCTATGCTTCCGCAGAGGAAGGGAGCCAGCAGGCCAGAGGTGGATGAACGCAATGCCCTCGTTTGGGTGTAGGGACTGATCAGAGCCTGAAGGTACAGAGGTGCCGTTTCCCTCACTGCTCCATAGGCAAGCACCATGGTCTTGTAGCGGATGCGAGCTTCAACTGGAAGCCAGTGGAGTGTGCGGAGGAGGGGGTGACGTGAGAGAACTTGGGAAGGTTGAACACCAGACGGGCTGCGGCATTCTGGATGAGTTGTAGGGGTTTAATGGCACAGGCAGGGAGGCCAGCCAACAGCGAGTTGCAGTAGTCCAGACGGGAGATGACAAGTGCCTGGATTAGGACCTGTGCCGCTTCCTGTGTAAGGCAGGGTCGTACTCTCCGAATGTTGTAGAGCATGAACCTGCAGGAGCGGGTCACCGCCTTGATGTTGGCGGAGAACGACAGGGTGTTGTCCAGGGTCACGCCTAGGCTCTTCGCACTCTGGGAGGAGGACACAGCGGAGTTGTCAACCGTGATGGCGAGATCATGGAACGGGCAGTCCTTCCCCGGGAGGAAGAGCAGCTCCGTCTTGCCAGGGTTCAGCTTGAGGTGGTGATCCGTCATCCATACTGATATGTCTGCCAGACATGCAGAGATGCGATTCGCCACCTGGTTATCAGAAGGGGGAAAGGAGAAGATTAGTTGTGTATCGTCAGCGTAGCAATGATAGGAAAGGCCATGTGAGGATATGAGATGGGTTATCATTTAGAGACCATAGGATGACTGCTAGCTGTTTTATCATGTTACAGGGAAGGGGGACTTGAACATTCATTCTCTATATTGTTGGCCCTTGACTTGTAGCACCACAGCCGTCATAACCGAAAAGGGCAGAACACACCTGGGGCGTATTTACATAGAGTGAATGGCTGGAGGGAGAGAGTTAGCTACAGCCCTGAAATCCACAGCAGATCTAACGAATCACTGCATATCCATTCTGTAGGTAAAAGGCAGGAGTTTATTTGCTTGGCTGAGATAAAATTATACGATCCCGAAAGGGCCATTCATATCAGAATCAGACTGATTTATTTCTACAGTATGGTGCCTCTAGAAATGCTCTCATCAAATATAGGTCAGGCCTCTCTCAGAGGTATCTCTCTGTTTCCCTATATAAACACTGGTGTTCCATGGGAGATTATTAAAGTCCTCCTCTTGTGTTTCATGACATAAAGAGATGAATGTGTGAATGTACACTACTGTTCAAAAGTTTGGGGTCATTTAGAAATGTCCTTGTTTTCCATGAAAACATACATGAAATGAGTTTGAAAAGGAAATATTGCAAAATGCATAGGAAATGTAGTCATTGACAAGGTTAGAAATAATTATTTTTAATAGAAATAATAATGGTGTCCTTCAAACGTTGCTTTCGTCAAAGAATCCTCCATTTGCAGCAATTACAGCCTTGCAGACCTTTGGCATTCTAGTTGTACATTTGTTGAGGTAATCTGAAGAGATTTCACCCCATGCACGCATGACTGTAAGTCGCTTTGGATAAAAGCGTCTGCTAAATGGCATATTATTATTATGCTTCCTGAAGCACCTCCCACAAGTTGGATTGGCTTGATAGACACTTCTTACGTACCATACGGTCAAGCTGCTCCCACAACAGCTCAATAGGGTTGAGATCCGGTGACTGTGCTGGCCACTCCATTATAGACAGAATACCAGCTGACTGCTTCTTCCCTAAATAGTTATTGCATAGTTTGGAGCTGTGCTTTGGGTCATTGTCCTGTTGTAGGAGGAAATTGGCTCCAATCAAGCGCCGTCCACAGGGTATGGCATGGCATTGCAAAATGGAGTGATAGCCTTCCTTCTTCAAGATCCCTTTTACCCTGTACAAATCTCCCACTTTACCACCACCAAAGCACCCCCAGACCATCACACTGCCTCCACCATGCTTGACAGATGGCATCAAGCACTCCTCCAGCATCTTTTCATTTGGTCTGCATCTCACAAATGTTCTTTGTCCATAACAATTTTTTCCAATCTTCTTCTGTCCAGTGTCTGTGTTCTTTTGCCCATCTTCATATTTTATTTTTATTGGCCAGTCTGAGATATGGCTTTTTCTTTGCAACTCTGCCTAGAAGGTCAGCATCCCGGAGTCGCCTCTTCACTGTTGATGTTGAGACTGGTGTTTTGCGGGTACTATTTAATGAAGCTGCCAGTTGAGGACCTGTGAGGCGTCTGTTTCTCAAACTAGACACTCTAATGTATTTGTCCGATGTACGAGATCTTCAGTTTCTTGGCAATTTCTCGCATGGCATAGCCTTAATTTCTCCGAACAAGAATAGACTGACGAGTTTCAGAAGAAAGTTATTTGTTTCTGGCCATTTTGATTCTGTAATCGGACCCACAATTGTTGATGCTCCTGATACTCAACTAGTCTCAAGAAGGCCAGTTTTATTGCTTCTTTAATCAGCACAACAGTTTTCAGCTGTTCTAACATCATTGCAAAAGGGTTTTCTAATGATCAATTAGCCTTTTAAAATGATAAACTTGGATTAGCAAACACAACGTGCCATTGGACACAGGACTGACGGTTGCTGATAATGGGCCTCTGTACGCCTATGTAGATATTCCATAAAAAATCAGCCGTTTCCAGCTACAACAACATTAACAATGTCTACACTGTATTTCTGATCAATTTGATGTTATTTTAATGGACAAAAAATTTGCTTTTCTTTCGAAAACAAGGACATTTCTATGTGACCCCAAACTTTTGAACGGTAGTGTATGTCAGGAAAGATGGGTGCACTCTTGCTAAGATCTGATTATATTTGTCATACAGTACATTGTTGTAATCAGTAATTGTGTGTGTGTCTGTCTGTGCACGCTCATACAGAGCTGGAGGAGCAGACGCGCAGGGCCCTGGAGTTGGACCAGGAGAGGAAGAGAGCGAAGGAGGAGGCGGAGAGGTTGGAGGGAGAGAGACAGGCAGCGGAGGAGGCCAAGGCAGCGCTGGCTAAACAGTCCGCTGACCAGATGAAGAACCAGGAACAACTGGTAACACTTCACTTCACATCACCACTTTGGATCAGGGCTCCATTCACATACTTTCAGTGCATCCTTCTTTCCTTCCTTCCTTGAAGAAATCACTGATTTTATATTAAATGATTGATGAATGCAATATAATAGACACCTTACTCAACTTTCTATTTATTGATTACCTGAAGGAAGGATGTACAGGTATTAGTGTCATTAAAACCATGTACATATACCTACTGTAGACAGGTATAATTCTCTAAGTCATCGGTTTCCTCTGGATTGTCCAACACACTAAAACCTTTGTAAACACTCTAACCTACAACATATCTGCACTGTACCTGCTATATTATTATCACATCAATACATACGGTTCTATGTAAATGAGTGGCACTGACTGACCTCTTGTAAACACCTCCCCTGCTTACACTACATTTATGGATGCTTTTACGACATGCATTCCAAAGGTGATTTGGTTATTCCTCATGTTGGTATTTAACCTGAAATGCCATAGCTCAACGCATAGCTCAACAAATGATTTACAGCTCCAAATGACTGACAGTATGCTTATTGCTCATGTAGTTGTTTCCCCATCAAATCAAATCAAATTTGATTGGTCGCATATACATATTTAGCAGATGTTATTGCGGGTGTAGCGAAAGGCTTGTAAAACAAAATGCTGGTGAGTTACCGCCGCTGTGTAATATCCAAAAGTTATTTCCGGCTGTATGTAATAATGCAAAGGACGATCTGAGCTACAGTAATAAGATGAGAAATAACCCCCCCCCAAAATTTTTTTTTATATATATATATATATATATACTGCAAAGTTGGTAGAGTTACAGAGAGAGGGAGACAATAAGCCAAAGAGACTAGACACCTTGTCATTGGGTTAAGTGATGGAAAATAACATTGATGAATGCAGTGTTAGAAGGCCCTGAGGCAGTAACCTTTAAGGGAAAGGGAGATACCTAGTCAGTTGTACAACTGAATGCATTCAACTGAAATGAAATGTGTTTTCCGCATTTAACCCAACCCCTCTGAATCAGAGAGGTGCGGGGGTCTGCCTTAATCGACATCATCGGCACCTGGGGAACAGTGGGTTAACTGCCTTGCTCAGGGGCAGAACTATAGATTTTTACCTTGTCATCTCGGGGATTCGATCCTTTAACCTTTCGGTTGCTGGCCAAAAACTCCTACCCGCCAGGCTACCTACCTATTTTGCATTGATAACTAAAAATAATCTCAGTGTCCTTACAGATATCTGTGATTGAGGTGTTAATGTACAGGAAGCGTGCCCTAGGGTGTAAGGGTTGGTGTGAGGTGTGACCCAGGTGCGGTGCATGATAGACAGTAGGCAGTAGGCAGTAGGCAAAGATGGTGAAACAAGGATCTTTACTGGTGGTCCAAAAGCCAGGATACAACATTTACATTTACATTTTAGTCATTTAGCAGACGCTCTTATCCAGAGCGACTTACAGTTAGTGAATACATATTTTTTTTATACTGGCCCCCCGTGGGAATCGAACCCACAACCCTGGCATTGCAAACGCCATGCTCTATCAACTGAGCTACATCCCTGCCGGCCATTCCCTCCCCTACCCTGGACGACGCTGGGCCAATTGTGCGCCGCCCATGAGTCTCCCGGTCGCGGCCGGCTGCGACAGAGCCTGGATTCGAACCAGGATCTCTAGTGGCACAGTTAGCACTGCTAGTGCCTTAGACCACTGCGCCACTCAGGTATACAAAACAACGGACTATACACGAAACAAATGAGGAGCACATAGGTCTCCAAAAAAAGGGGAAGTGAGGGCATAAATACTTAGGTGAATCAGATAGCCACAGGTGACACCAATAGGAAGATAATTAGTCCCGACTGTGAGTGAGGAGGTGGCTATGGTTGTCGGAGGATGACACCTAGTGGGTCGGTCCGGAACTGCGAACCAATCCTGTAACACCAGGGGGAATTCTCTTCTCTCACCACCCCCCCTCTCTCTTTGGTATTTCAGGGAAGATTTCATGGGTGGTATTACATGGTTAACAGTACTCACCACGGAACCATGTGTCAATTACATTTTCATATTGGTTGGCCCATTAAACCTCATAGGCAATGGCCAACTCTTGCAGTCTGCTGGCCAGTGTGTTAGTGTGTCTGACAGAAGGGTGCTTTGTGCTTGTCTCTCGCAGGCCGCTGAGCTAGGAGAATTCACTGCCAAAATCGCTCTGCTTGAAGAGGCCAAGAGGAAGAAGGAAGAGGAGGCGACCGAATGGCAACACAAAGTAACGGTTAACTCTGCTACCGCTCTCTGATCCAGTGGAGGCTGCTGAGGGGAGGATGGCTCATAAAAATGGCTGGAATGGAGTTGATGGAATGGTATCAAACATATGGTTTTCATGTGTTTGATACCATTCCATTCACTCCATTCAAGCCATAATACTTCGTTCCAGCCATTATTATGAGCCGTCCTCCCCTCAGCAGCCTCCACTACTTTGACCCCCCCATGCACCCTGCCCTGCCCCCTGGGACTGACACATTAATAAATAATAGTGTCTGTATCCAAATGTGTGGGGGTGTATGGCCTCAAACCAAATCATTTAACAGCATTCATAAGATCTAATGTACACTGAACAAAAATATAAACGCTTTTTGTGCGTATGGAACATTTCTGGGATGTTTTATTTCAGCTCATGGAACATGGGGACAACACTTTACATGTTGTAAAGTGTTGTCCCCATGTTCCATGAGCTGAAATAAAACATCCCAGAAATGTTCCATACGCACAAAAAGCTTATTTCTCTCAAATTTTGTGCACACATTTATTTATATCCCTGTTAGTGAGCATTTCACCTTTGCCAAGATAATCCATCCACCTGACAGGTGTGGCATATCAAGAAGCTGCCATGCCCACAATGCATCTATGATTACCAGTCCCTGTGCTACCCAGCTATGCCACTAGCAACCTGCTGCTCCAGTTGAGGACTATGACAACAAGGCCTCCCCTGCTGAAAAGGTTATCCAACCTTGCCCTGCACTCCTCAGAACCACCTTTCAAAGCCACCATTCATCCTTCCTTCACCAGCCGTCAAGGATTTTTTTTAAACTCTCATATGGTAGTATAACGATAATGGTGTTAGGGCAGTTTTTGTAATTTTAAAGTTTCTTGTTTGAAGAGTGACTGAGTCTGATTTAATGAATAAACGGTTAGCTAGCTGCACGGTATTGGCTAGGCTGCTGGTGGCGTTAGCTCTGGCTGTGAGTTTCAGGAGTAGCTAGCCTCGTCTGATATGCAGCTACGGTAATATTCGAACTAACTAACTAACTAACTAACTACAGCTAGGAAAAAAGGGTAATTAAGCATGTCCAAATGTAGCACAGTAACAGGACAAAAAAATATGTCCACTGCCTGCCAACCCACTAGTCAGCATGGGGATGCTGTTGTTCTGACACTGTGTGGACCCGTCACCCAGAACACACATCCCACCCCTCATGTCTCATGTCAGTATGAAAAATGTATGCACTTACTAACTGTAAGTCGCTCTGGATAAGAGCGTCTGCTAAATGACTAAAATGTAAATGTAAATGTAAACAGCATGATCATTACACAGGTGCATCTTGTACTGAAGACAATAAAAGGCCACTCTAAAATGTGCAGTTTTGTCACACAACACAATGCCACAGATGTCTCAAGTTTTGAGGGAGCGTGCAATTGGCATGCTGACTGCAGGAATGTCCACCAGAACTGTTGCTAGAGAATTGAATGTTCATTTCTCTACCGTAAGCCGCCTCAAACGTCGTTTTAGAGAATTTAGCCTCACAACCGCAGACCATGTGTATGGCGTTGTGTGGGCGAGCTGTTTGCTGATGTCAACGTTGTGAACAGAGTGCCCCATGGTGGAGGTGGGGTTATGGTATGGGCAGGCATAAGCTACAGACAATGAACACAATTGCATTTTATTCATGGCAATTTGAATGCACAGAGATACCGTGAAGAGATCCTGAGGCCTATTGTCGTGCCATTCATCCACCGCCATCACCTCATGTTTCAGCATGATAATGCACGGACCCATGTCGCAAGGATCTGTAAACAATCCCTGGAAATTGAACATGTCCCAGTTCTTCCATGGCCTGCATACTCACCAGACATGTCACCCATTGAACATGTTTGGGATGCTCTGGATCGACGTGTACGTCAGCGTGCTCCAGTTCCCACCAATATCCAACAATTTAGCACATTGTCATTGAAGAGGAGTGGGACAACTTTCCACAGGCCACAATCAACAGCCTGATCAACTCTATGCAAAGGAGATGAGTCGCACTGCATGATGCGAATAGTGGTCACACCAGATACTGACTGGTTTTCTGATCCACGGCCCTACCTTTTTTTTAAAGGTATCTGATACCAACAGATGCATATCTGTATTCCCAGTCATGTGAAATCCATAGATTAGGGCCTAATGAATTTATTTTAATTGACTGATTTCCTTATATGAACTGTAACTCAGTAAAATCTTTGAAATTGTAGTATGTTGCATTTATATTTTTGTTCAGTATATGTATGTGTAAGAGCTAACTGAGGTTGAAATTGGGTGCGTGAGCCAGAACAATATGTTTTTACGATGTAATTGTGTCCCTTATTTGCATGTTAACCCCCTAGTTTAGTATGTGTGTGTCTGCATGAGTGTTTTATTGTTTTTGGAAAGTCTCTGGTCTACTCAGGTCCTATACCTGCATGCCCTTTAAATACTGGTGTCCTTGTCTTTTGACAAAGTTGTCTTGAAATGTGTTGGTGTATGAGTTTGTGTGTGTGTAAGCAAGAATGTCTGTGTTGCCTGTTCCAAATAGAATATTGAAATGTGTCAGTACTGTATGATTGTTATTTATGATACAATAGATTAGTACTTTATTGAACGCCAAGTGACAATCAGTGATTCCCACATGAACCCCCCCCCCCAGGCCATCTCAGCCCAGGAGGACCTGGAGAAGACTAAAGAGGAGCTGAAGTCTGTGATGTCATCACCCCCGGCGCCGGAGCAGGATGAGCAGGATGAGACTAACGCAGAGGGCAGCACCGAGCTGCACAGTGATGGGATCACCAGCCACCGCAGCGAGGAGGAACGTGTCACAGAGGCCCAGAAGAACGAACGCGTCAAGAAACAGCTGCAGGTAGGCTAAGGAAGACGTGGTCTCACTTCATTAGGATGGATAGACCCCTAGAGGCTCAAACTGTCAACAAGCTAAAAATCAAATACAATTTTATTGGTCACATACACATAAATTATTTAGCAGATGTTATTGTGGGTGTAGTGAAATGCTTGTAGCTATCAACGCTTGTAGTCATCAACTGCAAAACATTTTTTAGGATTATGGTTAGGCCTAGGGCTAGTGTTGGGGTTAGTAGATCAACAGTTTGCTGATAATTTGTTGAACTATACACCATCTGTCTGCAACTATCAAAATGAAGTGTTCTCTCTCTTCCCCTCTACCTCTTTGTCAGGCTCTGAGTTCAGAGTTGGCCCAGGCGAGGGACGACACCAAGAAGACCCAGAATGACATGCTACATGCAGAGAACGTGAAGGCTGGGCGGGACAAGTACAAGACCCTGCGCCAGATCCGCCAGGGCAACACCAAGCAGCGCATTGACGAGTTCGAGTCCATGTGAGAGACTGCACCCTCCCACCCTCGCATTGCCATGACAACAGCTCACTTTCTTGTACAGCCGATCCTGCCCATTCCCATCCCGTTCCCCCAAATCCCTACTTGCAAAAAGGCCAGAGGTGTGTGGATTCAATGTCCCACCCACTACGCCTTGCCAAAGCTCTGCCCACTAGCGGTTGGCCAATCAAACCACTCCATGCTTAGAGCTCCGTCCAACCACATCTGGAATTGTCCAATCTGGAATGGCAAGCAACATATCCTGCCGAAATGAACTTCTCCTTGAGCAAAGACTAATTTAACCCTTGCACGTCTGATGTAAGCATGGATTTAAAAAAGAATGTAGAGAGAAATTGTTTGGTATCGCTTTTATTGAGAGAATTGCCATTTGTAGCTTTTTGATGTCGCTGGCAAGCTTGTATGTAAAGCTTTAAATACCGTACCTTACTTTTTTTGTTTGTCATCAGTTGAAGAATTTAAATTGTTTTCTAAAAAAAAAACGTCCTTATTTGTCTCATTTCATTTACATTACTTTAGTTTTGGTTTCATATTTAACTGTGGTGAGTTAGCTGTGCTCTAGTCATGGGTCAGCTGATGTTGAACCAGTGGTTTAATTCCTCCAGAATTTGGACACAGCGTTTTATTTGTCCCTTCTAACCTGTACGTTTGATGTGTTCACCATCCATTGAAGCTTTTGTTAACATTTATAGATTTTGGTCCACGATAAAGAATCCATGTTTATTTCTTACTTCCAGTCAGTCAAAGTATTCATCCCAGGTTGGATGAGGGTAGAATGGGAGGGAGGCGGCAGTTCAATATTATATGGACGGAGTGGTATGAGGAACTGTTTATTTTGAACATTCCAGATGCGTCACTTTCCAGGCATTTTAAGAATGGGAGAAGGGAAAATAACCATAAAACTGCCTGAGATATTTTAGTGCTCTAAATCATGGTACAGACACTAAGGTTATGTAAAAAAAGTATCTGTCTAGCACCTCCTACAACTGGTAAAACAGTCTCTCTAGTCTAGACCGACGGGTTGCCTCCCACAATGTAACCAATGTTGCAGTCTGGGAATTCCGAGACTAGGTAAAATGGTAATGTCAACTGTGTTTTCCTTAAATGTCAACCACAGTACAGTATGTACTATATGTACCGATCTCTTCTTGATGTCAAATCATTTAAGTGAAACCCGTAACTCTAACGTGGTGGTAACCCTTCCAAAGAACATGTGCAGTGTTTTATTTAGTGTTGTGGATGAGAACACTAGGTTATTCATTCAACTTTATCACCACAGTAAATGAACAACCATTTAATTTTAAATTTAATTTCAGATGTCAGAGTTGATTTATGTACGCATGATCTTCAGACATTCCGTTCAGTATGATAATAATACAAAAAAATATAAAACTTGTAAAGAATATTTCAGGTAGGCCTACTTGATTTGACATGTAAAGGTGGAGGAAAGTCTAGCATTATTATCATGATGTTGAAATGACAAGCTTCTTATTAAGTGTCATTACAGTGAATTACTATTATTATCCTGTCAAGCCATTCAGTGTAGGCTACGGTACATGTCTGACATATGCCCCAGAGTGTTGAAATATCATTATCACATGATACACACATGCCCCACTAACATGCTACCGTATCTAAATTAACCTGAGCACCATTTTGGCAGCAAACCCATCCCTTCCCCCCCAAAACATGACTCATCGTCACCACCCGAAAGCTTGAGGAAGGCTTTATTGCTTTATTATTCATAACACTAAGGAGTCAACATTTTCCATTTGGCCTCAGTTCCCTGAATCGGCAAGTAAGTCTGCTACACAGGCCAGAGTATCATAAAGAGTCAAATGCTCTGGGGTTACAGTACTTAAAGCTCATTGTTTTGTCTCCCCCATTCACATACAGAACAGTCACTAAGGCAAAAACATCAGGTCACAGTTCTCCATTTTCCTCCATTACATTTTGGCTTGAAATGACCCATGTTCACTTGTGAAGAGAGGATCATCATAATACGTACATAAATATCATAGGCTAACCCTCAATCATTTTGCGGATTGCTTTGGTCCCTGACGGAATACTGCATCCCAACCTTGTTTTTTTGCACTTTTAAAAGGCATTCATTAGATTTAACAGTTTTATTGTAGCACAAATGATGTTGGATTTAAAGCACAGCAGGGATGAATATTTAAATAAATTATACATGGCATTGGAGAAGTGTCTGACATTAACTTTATTGTTTTTTTACCTGAATTGTAGGCCTTGGATACAGACTGACACAATGAAACAAACAGTCAAATAGAATAATATACTAACCAGTCAGACGAAATAAAATAAAATCAACCAAAATCCAAAGAAATTGGTGGAAGTAATTCAACCAAGTACTGTATCCAAAACCCAGCACATATACCACAGGAGGTTGGTGGCACCTTAAATGGGGAGGACGGGCTCGTGGTAATGGCTGGAGTGGAATTAGTGGAATGGTATCAAAAACATCAAACACATGCTTTCCATGTGTTTAATTCCATTCCATTCACTCCGTCCAGCCATTATTATGAGCCGTCCTCTCCTCAGCAGCCTCCACTGACATACAGTATACATACACTGTCTGCAAACTGAACACAAGTCACTTCATCAAAGGGTCTTTCATTATACCAGAGATGAACGGTACAGTACAGGCCATATCCAGTGACACTGAGGAAAACCACCCAAACAATTCCCCTCAAATCTCTTAATGCTGACAACAAATTAAAATCAGAACATGTAAAAATAGTTACTTTTTTAACTGAACATGGTTCAGGCTATCATCAGATGTGTTTAAAAAAAAGCACAATGCCATGTAGAGGCATTTACTACTCTGCCACACACCGGACCACACTGGCACATAGTGCCCTAGAAAGGTGCTAGACGTTGCTCAGCTCAAAACCAATAGGCCAACCAACAGGGGACCAGAAAATAACACTGTTGTTGAGTGACTTGTCATCTAATACTATCACTGTGTGAATGGACATGGTTTCTTAAAAAATTGAAAAATAAAAATATTTTAACCTTTTGGCTCCAGAGACTAAGTACTGTCTTTGTCAAGTCAGCTGTGTTCCACTGTTCCTCTGAAGGGATAGACTTAGTTTGAAGAGAGAGCTGAGAACCACGGTACAGAAATATGTTAAGTGAAAGATCATGACTGTCAATACAGGCTGACTCACATGACTGAGACCACCCAACACAATTTCAGTTCAACGATAATAAAACAACAACCCACCTTTTCCTGCCGGTCAGTGCTATCCAGAATGCTTGGGACATCCCTACCTTAAACCCTAACCCCCATCCTAACCTTAACCATTACCTAACCCTAACCTTAACCCTTACCATTTCAATTGTCAAATTCAATGGGGTAGGGACGTCCCAAGGATCCCAGATATCACCGACCTTTTTCTGTCCTCTCTTAAAACACAATTAAAAAAATCCCAAAATATATACTGAACAAAAATAAAACGACGGTTTATGGTAGAGAAATGAACATTCAACAGCTCTGTTGGACATTCTGCAGTCAACATGCCAATTACACACTCCCTCAAAACATGAGACATCTGTGTCATTGTGTTGTGTGACAAAACTGCACATTTTAGAGTGGCCTTTTATTGTCCCCAGAAGAAGATGCACCTGTGTAATGATCATGCTGTTTAATCAGCTTCTTGATATGCTACACCTGTCAGGTGGATGGATTATTTTGGCAAAAAAGAAATGCTCACTAACAGGGATGTAAACAAATTCGTGCACAACATTTGAGAGAAATAAGCTTTTTGTGCATATGGAAAATTTCTGGGATCTTTTATTTCAGCTCATGAAACATGGGACTAATACTTTACATGTTGCCTTTATAATTTTGTTCAGTATATTTTAGAACAGTAACAAATGTGACCAATTACGGCACATATACTCAAAATACCTTTTGTATAAATATTCTCATATAAAACAATGATCTGGTTTAAGTTAATAGGATACAATTTGTATCAACAAGGAGAGGCATTCTCTTGTCCACTAAAGTTTGTAGTGGTCAGGTTACCTTGACAACACAAGTCCAGTGTTTTGGACTGTAATGGATAGATGTAGTCCCTGCTGTGTGTGAGTAAGGCACAGAGGTGTCATTGCCTAACTGTTTATTCTATTCACTGAGCGATAGTGACAACTTGCAATGGATTCTAAGCCAGGAGGTAGAGACTAGAAATACCCTGTCCACAGACTGAAGTTACAGTACTGCACTATCTGTTTGTCTGGATGGTTACACCTGACGTCTTCTCTTGCAATGATACTCTCTTCAACTAAAATACTCTTACTCATAACCAAAATGTCAAAGGGACAATAATAAATTAACACATTCATACGTTTAAATAAAATAATAAAAATGTACTTTAAAATTAACAGCGCACCTGCACTAGTTTGCATATCCTCAAGAACCATCTTGATATGATTTCAATGGCCAGAATGTTTTTTGGAGGACAAAGAAAAATGATTACAAAAATAAAATAAAATCAATATCGCAATCTTCCATGCTGGGCTCTCCCCAGAGAGGAACTAGCTCCTGTATGTCAGAGTAAACAATAATCTTGGGTTTTCACATGGACTTTATCAGGCCTTTAACAGCTGGAGTTCCTGTGTTTTTCTTCTCTAAAGGGGAAATTCATCAAATCTTTCAACAACGATATCAAATTCACCACCTTTTTTTACAATTATCTGATGAAAAAATGACTGAGCTAAAATGAAATCAGTGTAGCTTGGACCTATGTATTTCCTTTGTCTTTTAGTGTAAAATGTTTGGAAGTGTAATTTTATGACGACAAACCATACCCTAGGAATCCCAGAATTCACCCTGTCTTGACACCTCAGGACATTCCCTAACTCTGAAGCACCCTGAAACACTTGAGCCCTCCTTACCCTATGATAAAACATAAATCATAACAAATCAATGAAAAGTGCCATAACAAAATATAAAAAGCTATAGAAATAATTTAAAACATATGACAAAATAAATAACTTAAAGCAACACATCCCATTCAAAGAGTCTCCGGAATACCGTGACACACATGCTCACACTCACCCACCATAAACCATCCTGACCTTAAGTGCTGGAAGTGTTCTCATACCGCACAACAGTAACGAACGAGCAGGGCAGTGACATACAACAATAAGGTTTAAAAAAGAAAATTTGATGGAAAAGATAAAGCATCTTCCCCTGCATCGTAGATGTTTTTGAGGGACTATAGAGTTGAGCACACCACTTCCCTTCCTCTACTACAGTAGTGTCAGTGCTCAGTAACCAGCCTGGGACTTCTCAGCCAGGATGGCTGCAGCCAGCTGCTGGGCGTCCATCACATGGGGGTTCCTCACCATCACCACCCTCACCAGCTCTGGGGGGAAGATGTTACACAAGTTGACAAACACATTCTCCCTCACATCCTGGTATCTGCCCAGGGCCGGGGGCTCCTGGTGCTGGGGGGCCGTGGAGGGGTGGGGAAGAGGTGGAGGGGGAGGATGGGAGGAGGAAGGGGGTTGAGGATGGGGCGAGTGTGTTCCCCTGGGCCAGGGCGAGTGCCAGGGTTGTTTGCGGACCTCAGGCAGGGACTGGAAAGTGAAGGGCTCGTAGCAGGCCTGGGAGGGATGCTGGTAGTGGGGGTCCCATCTGGCCAGCCGCTGCTCCTGTCCCGGCCCAGGGTAGATCCTCCTGGGGTGGACAGTGGATTGTTCGTAGAGGCTGTTGTTGTCCTGCCAGTTGGAGCCCCCCAGGTTATGCCCCAGAGGAGAGCTGTGAGAGTGGGAGTGGGGGCTGGAGGACTGGGATAGAGGTTGGGGAGGGTAGTTCCCAGAACAGCCAGAGTGGCTCCCCACAGACGGTTGCTGAATATGGGGAGGAAGGAAGGAGAGCTGGGCCTTGAAGTGGTGGAGAGAGGAGGGAGGATCCTCCAGGCTGCTCTGAGCTAGAGGGTAGCCATGGTGGGAGCCTCCATGGGGGTGCTGGGTCAGACCAGGGGGTGGGTGGTTGGGGTGGTGTGGGTAGCGGCTAGGGCAGTGATGGTGGTGGTGATGGGGGTGGTGGTAGTGGCACTTGAGGCTGTCATCCAGCAGGGGATCAGGGGAGAAGGAGTCAGAGCTCACGCTGCCCTCGCTGCTGCAGTCAGACACCAGTGAGCCAGTCCGTAGGTCAGCTGGGAACAGCCGCTCGGGGCTCCGCGGCACCACCAGGCTTAGGCTGGAGTAGGCCCTCATCAGGGAGTGGTAGCTTAGCTCCGGGGATTCACAGGTGGAGTATGACTTCGAGTGACCAAGCCCCAACAGCCCTGGAGCTCTGGAGGAGCCGTTCCCCCAGTCCTGCAGAGAGAAGCCGTGGCTGGAAGGAGGTCCCCCAGGGGCAGAGGCCAGGAGGCTGCTGCTAGAGCTGCTGCTACTGCTGCTGCTACTCCCTCTGCGGGCCTCTGCTTTAGTCCTCCTGCCCAGACGCTCTTCCAGGAGGTCGCTGCAGGAGGGAGTCCGAAGGCCAGGGTCCGACTGTCTCTTCGGGGGAGCTCGGCGGGGGTCTGGGAGCCCGTCTACCCTGGAGCTCTTGGACATGCTATGACTCTTCACAATCAGAGCCTCGTCCAGGCTCTTGGAGGAAGAGGTAGATGAAGAGGAGTTCTTGGCACTGGCACGCAGCTCGTCGGCCACAGAGCGCTGCGGCTGACTGCCTCTCTCAGGGTGGTAGAACTTACACTTGTGGCCGTAAGTGCACTTCTTCCCTAAGGAGAGAATACAGGATGGTTAACTCGCAATCATAAGACAAGCCAGAGGAGGCTGGATGAATAATGCATAAGAGAGAATGGCTAGGTGTTACCATAGGGGCAGGGCTGCTTCCTGTGTTCTGGGATCACTGGTCTCTTCCTCAGGAAGTTCTCCAGACTGGGACCATGGCGACCCAGAGGATCATCAGGAGGCATGAACCTGGACACAGCCACATACCAGACACACCATCAGATAACCACATATCAATCCCCCTGGAAAAACAACTGCAGATACTAATAGTTATAGGCTCTTTGTCCATTGTGTTGGTGGGACTTCCATACTTGTCGTTGACGAACGTGTACATGAGCAACCGCTCGTCGATGAACTTCTTCCACTCTGGCTTCTCATTGGCCAGGTCCCGATAGTTGTCGTTAGAGACGATGATGCCGTCGGACTCGTAGGCCAGCTTGACGATGAAGCGGTCATCGTAGCAGACCACCCGGCGGCCCTGGACCCGACGAGATGGAGTGAACACAAGGATCTTGTCTTTCTCCAGACGTCGCAATATCTCCTGGTCTAGAGAGAGAAGAGAGAGAGAGAGAAGAGAGAGAGAGAGGGATATGCATTATGCAGCCATAATTTACATTCAGAAACATGCCACAAGTTTCTAGATAACTATGTGATCACGTAGCCGATGTGAGTAAGACTTTTAAGCAGGTCAACATTCACAAGGCCGCAGGGCCAGACGGATTACCAGGACGTGTACTCCGAGCATGTGCTGACCAACTGGTAAGTGTCTTCACCGACATTTTCAACATGTCCCTGACTGAGTCTATAATACCATCATGTTTCAAGCAGACCACCATAGTCCCCGTGCCCAAGGACACTAAGACAACCTGCCTAAATGACTACCGACCCGTAGCACTGACGTCTGTAGCCATGAAGTGCTTTGAAAGGCTGGTCATGGCTCACATCAACACCATTATCCCAGAAACCCTAGACCCACTCCAATTTGCATACCGCCCCAACAGATCCACAGATTATGCAATCTCTATTGCACTCCACACTGCCCTTTCCCACCTGGACAAGAGGAACACCTACGTGAGAATGCTATTCATTGACTACAGCTCAGCGTTCAACACCATAGTGCCCTCAAAGCTCATCACTAAGCTAAGGATCCTGGGACTAAACACCTCCCTCTGCAACTGGATCCTGGATTTCCTGAAGGGCCGCCCCCAGGTGGTAAGGGTAGGTAACAACACATCTGCCACGCTGATCCTCAACACGGGGGCCCCTCAGGGGTGCGTGCTCAGTCCCCTCCTGTACTCCCTGTTCACCCATGACTGCATGGCCAAGCACGACTCCAATACCATCATTAAGTTTGCCGACGACACAACAGTGGTAGGCCTGATCACCGACAACGATGAGACAGCCTATAGGGAGGAGGTCAGAGACCTGGCCGTATGGTGCCAGGATAACAGCCTCTCCCTCAATGTGACCAAGAGAAAGGAGATGATTGTGGACTACAGGAAAAAAAAGAGGACTGAGCACGCCCCCATTCTCATCGTCGGGGTTGTAGTGGAACAGGTTGAGAGCTTCAAGTTTCTTGGTGTCCACATCACCAACAAACTATCATGGTCCAAACACACCAAGACAGTCGTGAAGAGGGCACGACAAAGCCTATTCCCACTCAGGAGACTGAAAAGATTTGGCATGGGTCCTCAGATCCTCAAAAAGTTATACAGCTGCACCATCGAGAGCATCCTGACTGGTTGCATCACCGCCTGGTATGGCAACTGCTCGGCCTCCGACCGCAAGGCACTACAGAGGGTAGTGCGTACGGCCCAGTACATCACTGGGGCCAAATTTCCTGCCATCCAGGACCTCTATACCAGGCGGTGTCAGAGGAAGGCCCTCAAAATTGTCAAAGACTCCAGCCACCCTAGTCATAGACTGTTCTCTTTGCTACCGCACGGCAAGCGGTACCGGAGCGCCAAGTCTAGGTCTAAATGGCTTCTCAACAACTTCTACCCCCAAGCCATAAGACTCCTGAACAGCTAATCATGGCTACCCGGACTATTTGCACTGCCCCCCCACCCCCACCCAATCTTTCTACGCTGCTGCTACTCTGTTAATTATTTATGCATAGTCACTTGAACTCTACCCACATGTACATATTACTTAAACTATCTCAACTAGCCGGTGCCCCCGCACATTGACTCTGCACCGGTACCCCGCTGTATATAGCCTCCCTACTGTTATTTTATTTTACTTCTGCTCTTTTTTTCTCATCACTTTTTTTGTGTTGTTGTTTTATTCTACTTTTTTATTTAAAAATGAATGCATTGTTGGTTAAGGGCTGTAAGTAAGCATTTCACGGTAATGTCTACACCTGTTGTATTCGGCGCATGTGGCAAATAAAATTTGATTTGATTTGATTTGATGGGTTATGCAATACAGTATAAAAGCCTATTTATGCTTGATCCGAAATGTGGTGGGAGGCTCTGTATGGAGGGTGTGACGCAGTTGCAGAGGCCAACTTGAGCTCTGTACCACGTCACCATGCGCCTCAAATTTTGTAACAATGCGGAGGGCTCTGTATAGCTCCATATAGCTCTGCATTGACATGATTGGTTGACGGTAGGTGGGGGCGGGAGGTCCTGTATAAATACAAAATCACTTCTTTGACAACTTCCTTCACAACAGCTCTGTGCTGCTCTCCGAAGTGCAAGAAGTATGAATGCCCTGACTTCTGCAGAGGCTGTATCACCGTAAATGCTGCATGGCCAATGTAGACGTCGGATTGACCATGCAGCGCCTAAAACAAAACATAAAGTCAAAAATACAACAGAAAATATATATACAGTGTGTGCAAATGTAGCAAGTTATGGAGGTAAGGCAATAAATAGGCTATAGTGCAAAATAATTACAATTAGTATTAACACTGGAATGATAGATGTGCAAGAGATGATGTGCAAATAGAGATACTGGGGTGCAAATGAGCAAAATAAATAACAATATAGGGATGAGGTAGTTGGGCGGGCTAATTTCAGATGGGCTGTGTACAGGTGCAGTGATCGGTAAGGTGCTCTGACAACTGATGCTTAAAGTTAGTGAGGGAGATAAGTGTCTCCAGCTTCAGAGATTTTTGCAATTTGTTCCAGTCATTGGCAGCAGAGAACTGGAAGGAATGGCGGCCAAAGGAGGTGTTGGCTTTGGGGATGACCAGTGAGATATACCTGCTGGAGCGCATACTACGGGTGGGTGTTGCTATGGTGACCAATGAGCTAAGATAAGGCGGGGATTTGCCTAGCAGTGATTTATAGATGGCCTGGAGCCAGTGGGTTTGGCGACGAATATGTAGTGAGGACCAGCCAACAAGAGCGTACAGGTCACAGTGGTGGGTAGTATATGGGGCTTTGGAGACAAAACGGATGGCACTGTGATAGACTACATCCAATTTGCTCAGTAGAGTGTTGGAGGCTATTTTGTAAATGACATCGCCGAAGTCAAGGATCGGTAGGATAGTCAGTTTTACCAGGGCATGTTTGGCAGCATGAGTGAAGGAGGCTTTGTTGCGAAATAGGAAACCGATTCTAGATTTAACTTTGGATTGGAGATTCTTAATGTAAGTCTGGAAGGAGAGTTTACAGTCTAACCAGACACCTAGGTATTTGTAGTTGTCCACATACTCTAGGTCAGACCCGTCGAGAGTAGTGATTCTAGTCGGGTGGGCGGGTGCCAGCAGCGTTCGATTGAAGAGCATGCATTTAGTTTTACTAGTGTTTAAGAGCAGTTGGAGGCTACTGAAGGAGTGTTGTATGGCATTGCAGCTCGTTTGGAGGTTTGTTAACACAGTGTCCAATGAAGGGCCAGATGTATACAAAATGGTGTCGTCTGCGTAGAGGTGGATCTGAGAGTCACCAGCAGCAAGAGCGACATCATTGATATACACGGAGAAAAGAGTCGGCCCAAGAATTGAACCCTGTGGTACCCCCATAGAGACTGCCATAGGTCCAGACAACAGGCCCTCCGATTTGACACATTGAACTCTATCTGAGAAGTAGTTGGTGAACCAGGCGAGGCAGTCATTTGAGAAACCAAGGCTATTTAGTCTGCCAATAAGAATGCGGTGGTTGACAGAGTCGAAAGCCTTGGCCAGGTCGATGAAGACGGCTGCACAGTACTGTCTATTATCGATTGCGGTTATAATATCGTTTAGGACCTTGAGCGTGGCTGAAGTGCACCCATGACCAGCTCGGAAACCGGATTGCATAGCGGAGAAGGTACGGTGGGATTCGAAATGGTCGGTGATCTGTTTGTTAAGTTGGCTTTCAAAAACTTTCGAAAGGCAGGGCAGGATGGATATAGGTCTGTAACAGTTTGGATCTAGAGTGTCACCCCCTTTGAAGAGGGGGATGACCGCGGCAGCTTTCCAATCTCTTGGGATCTCAGACGTTACGAAAGAGAGGTTGAACAGGCTAGTAATATGGGTTGCGACAATTTCGGCGGCTAGTTTTAGAAAGAAAGGGTCCAGATTGTCTAGCCCAGATGATTTGTAGGGGTCCAGATTTTGCAGCTCTTTCAGAACATCAGCTGTCTGGATTTGTGTGAAGGAGAAGCGGGGGGAGGGGGCATGGGCAAGTTGCAGCGGAGGGTGCAGAGCTGGTGGCCGGGGTAGTGGTAGCCAGGTGGAAAGCATGCCCAGCCGTAGCAAAATGCTTGTTGAAATTCTCGATTATTGTAGATTTATCGGTGGTGATAGTGTTTCCTAGCCTTAGTGCAGTGGGCAGCTGGGAGGAAGTGCTCTTATTCTCCATGGACTTTACAGTGTCTGGGCTTTTCAATGATATCACATGTTTTGGGGTGTGACCTTGACAACTTTATCTTCCTGGTAAAAAAGAAAAATGTCTGCCGTCAAAATTAGCACATTTTATGGAAATGTTATGATTTAAAACAGGAGTGAGGGTGGGGTTTAATCAAAATAAGATGGGGGGTTTGGTGGGGAGTTATGGAATGTTGGGGGTGCACATGGAAATGTTGGTTTACCTGTGATGAGGGCGTCCGGTCTGGACTGTTCCTTTCTCCAGGCGGGCACAAATACAGTGATGTCATGGTGACCACGCTCCAGGAACCAATCAACAGCCAACTGGATGCCGTGACAGGAGAACACTTCCTTATTCCCATGGCTGTGGAGAAACATACACAAATTCATGGTTATTATTCATTATTTCTATAGTACTATGGAATATAGATCAGGAGAGCAAGTGGATTGAGTGGATGAGGTTTTTCAGAGAGAAAGGTAACCTGAATAAAATGTTTCTGAATGCAGCAGCAGTTGGTGTTGACTCACCTCATGGCTACATTACTCCCATCCAACACCACAGGCCTGATGTTCTCCTTGTCATCCAACAGTAGCTGGGAGGAGAAGTCCAGCCTGCAGGAGTCCAGAGAGGATGAGGATAAAGAGGAGGAGGAGGGCGACTGGGAGGCGGCCGACCCCCCAGCTTGATCCGTCTCTGACTTGGTGCCCAGTTTGACCAGTTCTCCCAGTATGTCATTGATGAGGGCGTCAGGCCCTAGCTTCCGCACCACCAGCAGAACCAGCTCCTCAGAGTAGCCCAGCTTCAGGGCAAACTCCATCTTGGAGTGGTACTCAGTGAGGGGGTTGGTGGAGTGTTTGGGGTCCCTAGAGTGGGGGCTCTGTGCCGGGCCCAGCTCAGCAGGGTGACAGGGGTGCGGGTGAGGGGTCTGAGCATCAGAACCAGAGCCATGTTGGAGCCCCCGCTCATCCTCGCTGTCCGACGCAGCACTCTCTTCAGAGGAGTTACTACAACTACTACTACTGCTGATGCTGCTACTACTGACACTGCTATGGGTGCCTCCCACCTCCGTCTCATCCCCCTCCAAGGCTCCTGAGTGGGTGTTGACTGTGGCACTCAAGCTGGCCTGGCGGTCGGTGCCTTCCACGTGGAGGTAGTCCAAATCCAGCCCCAGGTTGAGGATGCGGCCTGTTTCATCCTCCAGATGGTCCTTCAGGCCCATGAAGCTGTCTCATACATCCAGTGTCTGACACCGGACCTCTGACCCCGGACGACCCCAATGTCACTGCTGCTGATGGGCTGCTCTCTGACCAATCCTGGGATGTAAGCCTGTGGGAGAGTGAGAGGCAAAAAAGTTAGCCCATTGATCAGACTGGTTTCCCCCTGTAAATCTGGGGAATTTTCAATACTTTCCTATCTGAACCTTTCGTAATGTTACAATTAACCCCCGAGTGATTTGACTCCTATTTCCTAACATGTTGAGCTACTTTATAACAGCCAGCGTAAATCACTGGACCCAGCCCTCCCCTCAAACACCCATGCTACAGGCGGTAGGTAACATTGAGCTGTAGTAGAGTTATTAAGCATTAGACTGAATGATACACCAAATGCATTTCCAAAAGTGCAGGTTTAAAAACGGCATCTCCATCATTCACTTCCACTGATTTACATTTTAGAAGCGATGAGCTCAGCAGTCAGAGAAGCTCTCAATCAACGTCGGTGTTAACAACACACCGTGCTAAGACACACAAACCAAGCAGACTTGACACTCAATAACATACTCTACATTGCACCTACACCCAAACAGGAGAATGCAGTATGGGTGCATTTTTTTGTTCTTGACATGATTTAAAGGGAACTCTTTACATCCACCACCTGATATTCAAACTAGGATCAGTGGTCGCGTGCAGCCCCAGCTGGGGTTTGTGATTGGCTGAAACAAAGAAAGACCTGTTCTAATGGGCCAGCCTCCTAATTGCTCAGTGACCCCTTTAAAAGGGACATGTATCACAGCATCATCAGAGCACAGTGACACACTAATCTAGCGATCCAGGGCAACCTGGACTCAGGGGTAGACGTAATATAGTAAACGATTAGGGTTAGGGGTTAAGGTTAGGGTTAAGGTTAGGAGTTAGGTTAAAGGGTTAAGGTTAGGGTTAGGGGAAGGGTTAGCTAACATGCAAAATTGTTGCAAAGTAGCTAAAAAGTAGTAAGTAGTTGCACAGTTGCTAATTAGCTAAAATGCTAAAGTTGTCCGGGATGAGATTCGAACACGGAAACATTGGGTTGCTAGACGTTTGCGTTATACTATTTATTTAATCAATGTGCACAAGCAGTTGTCCTATAGCCCAGTATTTACACCAGACCACGGCACATCAAACTTAAGGGAATGTCTGGAGTGATATATAAGTGTGTATAAGTGTGTGTGTGTCTGCATGTATAAGTAGGGTAAAGGTAGGATCTCAGTACCGGAAAAAAAGCCCCCTAATGACCTGCCCCTCAGTATCCAAGCTGCTGCCCCATTGTGGGTCACTATGAATGCCACAAGAGAGCTGAAATAATTTAGTCCTCCATCAACAAAAGGGGCACAAAGAAAGCGAGAGTGTGTGCATGTGTGTGTGTGTGTGTGTGTAGGGGGGGGGGGCAATATGGGGGGGCTAAAGTGTGTTTGGCTTGCTGTCCCCAAACAAAGCCGCTGCCATCCCAATCTGGACTCCTCCGACAGAGCATTGTTCCACAGCGCCGTGTGGTGTGCACAGACAGTGGATGGGGCTATTCAAACACACACACACACACACACACACCACACATACACACATACAATGACCCCGTCAGAATCAGAACAGACGTACTTGTGCGGGCCTGAGTCACTGCTCACCAGATGGAATCCACAAGTGTTTAAACATGATAAGACACACACTACACACACACACACCAACACACACACCAACACCAACACACACACCAACACCAACACACACACCAACACACCTACCAACACCAACACACACACACCAACACCAACACACACACCAACACTACACACACACCAACATGAACAAACACACCAACACTACACACACACCAACATGAACACACACACCAACACCAACACATACACCAACACTACACACACACTCTTATTCTCTCTCTCGAGCATAAACACAAATACACAACCTACACATTTTACCCAAACAATCTTCCAAACAAACACAGACACCATTAAAATATTCCACAAGCAGTGGATAAGGAGGTCAGATTATTTCCATGTTTCTAGCCATCATAGATCTACTCATTCTCCCCATAACTTCTGTAAGTTGCATAAATATGAGAGAAATGTTATCAGTAAGAAGATAAGTAGTGTGGTGCAGTGCACAGTCCAGCGATGGTACTATAGTCAGATGTAAAGGACCATGGCTGGATACACACTGAACTGAAATTACAATGTAGAGAGGTCCAAGGCTTTGAGATCAGATCAATGAATGCCCAAGGTCCTTTGACTCATTTATGGAGGACTGTGTCCATTACTTCTTTATTTTACTTCTTTATATGATGACTTAAGAGTAATCTTGTTTTATTAAATGCAACAACAGAAACCAGAACTATTCTGTATTAGAGATGAAGAGAAACTTGAATGGCTATTTAGAAAGTGTTCCTGGTTGCACATTTTATTTTCAAGTTATATAATTGAATTTGCAGGTTTTTCTTTTGTTTTTCTATTGTTTTTCCTTTTCATATGAATGTATGTATGTGTATATATATGAATATGTATGTATATGTATGTATATGTGTGCATATATATACTATATACACTACCGTTCAAAAGTTTGGGGTCACTTAGAAATGTCCTTGTTTTCGAAAGAAAATGTCCATTAGAATAAAATCAAATTGATCAGAAATACAGTGTAGACATTGTTAATGTTGTAAATGGCTATTGTAGCTGGAAACGGCTGATTTTTAATGGAATATCTACATAGGCGTACAGAGGCCCATTATCAGCAACCATCAGTCCTGTGTTCCAATGGCACGTTGTGTTTGCTAATCCAAGTTATCATTTTAAAAGGCTAATTGATCATTAGAAAACCATTTTGCAATTATGTTAGCACAGCTGAAAACTGTTGTGCCTTCTTGAGACTAGTTGAGTATCTGGAGCATCAGCAATTGTGGGTTCGATTACAGAATCAAAATGGCCAGAAACAAATAACTTTCTTCTGAAACTCGTCAGTCTATTCTTGTTCGGAGAAATTAAGGCTATGCCATGCGAGAAATTGCCAAGAAACTGAAGATCTCGTACATCGCTGTGTACTACTCCCTTCACAGAACAGCGCAAACTGGCTCTAACCAGAATAGAAAGAGGAGTGTGAGGCCCCGGTGCACAACTGAGAAAGAGGACAAATGCATTATAGAGTCTCTAGTTTGAGAAACAGGCGCCTCACAGGTCTTCAACTGGCAGCTTAATTAAATAGTACCCGCAAAACACCAGTCTCAACGTCAACAGTGAAGAGGCGACTCCGGGATGCTGACCTAGGCAGAGTTGGAAAGAAAAAGCCATATCTCAGACTGCCCATCTTAATCTTTTATTTTTATTGGCTAGTCTGAGATATGGCTTTTTCTTTGGTAGTAGGTGCCAGGCGCACCGGTTTCTGTCAAAAACTGCAACACTGCTGGGTTTTTCACGCTTAACAGTTTCCTGTGTGTATCAAGAATGGTCCACCACCCAAAGGACATCCAGCCAACTTGACACAACTGTAGGAAGCATTGGAGTCAACATGGGTCAGCATCCCTGTGGAACGCTTTCAACTCGTTGTAGGCTGGGCATCCTAAAGATGCAAGACACTATAATAATAAAAACTAGTTACAAAAATGTGATCTCTAATATATCATCTTAATGAGTTGTGAGTGGAGGTACTTACCTTACCACAAGTTTCTATCCAAGATTTTCCTAAAATGCCCTTACATCCCCAACTGAAAAACATAATCACTCAATGACTCACAAAATCTACACAACAATTAGCCAAACTGCAAACAATAACCACAGGCACAGGCAGTCCAAAAACTCCAAAACTTCTCTACCCTCTGCGCTCCCTCAGTCTCCAGCAAAGACGAGTGGAGGTAGATGTGAAGCTAGACTTCCAGCTTGTGAGAGATTCAAATAAAGACAAAGAATTCTATGGAAATATGGAAATAAAGGGCAAGCTAGATCTAGACATGGAGATGACTATAGAGATAGAGACAGAGATGGAAGTGGGAGTTAAGGTCTTACTACAGTGAGCAGATGCTGCAGCCTCCTCCTCAGTGTCCCAGCCTGCTGTACCTGGGGCTGGGGGAGAGAGCCAGGGTTAGCCCCCTAGGGCCCTGTTATCTCCCCTGGGGCTGGGGCAGACCTGACCTAGTCCCCTGGGCCAGGGCAGCCTCAGAATGCTGAGCCATGACACTCTGAAGTCTGCACTGAGCCAGGGACAAAGAAAGGGAGGTAGGAGGAGTGAAAGAGAGAGGGGGAGGAGGGAAAGGGGGGGGTGTATAGGCAGCAGGGGCAACAGATGCCTACTGAAACCACAGGGGACCACGGCAACTGGCGCTCAGTAGAGGCTGATACATATCACCACTGTCATGTGACCCGGTAATGGACCTCACTTTCACCCCTCAGCACAGACATGGACACAAATTTCCATTTGCTCAGTCGCTCACTCACTTTATATTCTGACCTCCCTGTCTCTATCTCTCTCTAGCTTTTCTCTCTCTCTCTCTCTCAATTAAATTAAATTAAATTAAATGGGGCTTTATTGGCATGGGAAACATTGCCAAAGAAAATGAAATAAACAATCAACAAAAGTGAGAAGACACAAAACAACATCAACAAAAAACTATTAGAATGTAACAGTAAATATTGCACTCAAAAAGGTTTAACAAAGATCATGACATTTCAAGTGGTATATTATCAGCTATGTACAGTGTTTTAGCAATGTGCAAATAGTTGTAGTATGAATAGTTACTACTATAAAGATAAGATAAATAAACAGATAAATATTGGTGGTATTTACAATGTTGTTTGTGCTCCACTGGTTGCCCTTTTCTCATGGCAACGGGTCACAAATCTTGCTGCTGTGATTGCACACTGGGGTATTTCACCTAACAGATATGTGAGTTTATCAATGTTTGATTTGTTTTCAAATTCTTTGTGGGTCTGTGTGATCTGTGGGAAATCTGTATCTCTAATGTGGTCATACATTTGGCAGGAGGTTAGGAAGTGCAGCTCAGTTTCCACCTCATTTTGTGGGCAGTGGGCACATAGTCTGCCATGGCGGTCTCTTTCAATAGCAACACTCACTGAGTCTGTACATAGTCACAGTGGTCAGGTAGTCTCTCTCTGTCTCTCTCTCTCAGACAAAATATTCACTGTATCATAGACTACTGTATGTGAGAGTAAGTTTTATTTTATTTGTCAGCAATCCCTGACCTGTCTTTCCCTGTCATTAAACATGAAGACTGATGACTCTGAAAGCGCCTGACTACATGGATTGAACAAGTGAAATGAAAAACTTCAACACCAATATACTCCATCTTATATTGTCTACTCCAACACTGTTTTATGGGTTAGTGCGATCCTTGGGACATCCATACACTAATCCCTAACTTTAACCCCTTCCCCATAACCCTTGCCTAACCCTAACATTAACCCTTCCCTTAACCATTTTAAATGTAAACTTCAATGGGGTAGGGATTCCCTGGTTGCTATGTTCCGAGTATAAAAATTATAATATATGCCATTTAGATGGCCCCAGGAATCAAACCCACAACCCTGGAGGTGCAAGCACCATGCTCTACCAACTGAGCTACAGAGGACTACATAGCTATGTTTAGTACAATTAGCACGTTAAGTCTTTACTGTTTTACTGATAGTATACTGGTATGATTAAGTATAGTCTACTTATCAAGTAAATTATCATAGATATCAAATGAATAAATAATCAAACTGGGATAAAGCTTATCTATCATTAGATATATTTAAGATTGTTTCCCACCTAGAATTTGGAAAACAAAAACACTTAATCAAATACTTCTTACAGTAAATCACATAATCAATGAAAATGAACAATTGTGCACAAAACTGTGCAACGGACAGAGACCAGACAGAGAAAAACTAGATTTCAGATGTAGTTTTTACACCTGCTGTAACTATAAAATGAACTTATATAACTGCCTATACAAAAGTTTATTAAAAGACTTACCACAGGCTTCAAGGAAAAAATAAATCAGCAACACAAAGACAGAAAGAACTCCTAAAGATATGCTCCTGACAGAATACCTTTGGTCATTCCAGCAAGCCAGAAAGACTTTCTCAGCTTTTTCAATTTTTCTCCAAGTTTTGTACATAAAAATCCAGATTCTCTGTATACAGCAGAGAATAGATAAAGTGACAAAAAATGAAAAAGGGAGGTGTAGTGAAATAAGCTTCCTTGTAGCACAGTGGTCCAAACTCAACTAAACTCAATGCCTTTTTAGGTTTGGTAGTGCTGCAGTCTGGTCCCAAGGCAGGAGGGTTGAACAATGTGAGTGTGAACAGATGGAGCTGCAGTGTCTACCATTCATTTCCCCATTACGCACAGTCTGCCTAATGACCAATAAGAGCACATCAGTGACCACCACCAAGCCCACTACTCCGGCACACGTTTATTCACACACACACACACACACACACACACACACACACACACACACACACACACACACACACACACACACACACACACACACACACACACACACACACACACACACACACACACACACACACACACACACACACACACACACACACACACACACACACACACACGACCCTAAACCCCCACCCTTGACCCCCTCCCCTTCAACACACACACACCACCCTAAACCCACTACCTCGACCCCCTCCAACACACACACACAAACACACACACACACACCAATAGGGCCTTAAAATAAGCACCTCTCCCTTCCCTCCAGCCTACCCCTCCAGCTCGAGCCGTGAATGGACAAGGGGCGTGCACTGACAATGGCAGTCACACAAAAGGGTCCCGGCCGGCGGGCAGCTGCAGAGGCACCAGGCTGCAGCCATTACAGAGCGGCGGCCCTGGGGAACACCTGGCTCACTGGGGACCACTGTCTCCCTTGGCCCCTTTGTCCCCCAGAGGGTGGGGGGGGCAGACAATGAGCTGAATTATGTTCAAAGTAGTGCGTGTTCCTAAAGAGTGTAAGAAGAGATGGAACGGGGAAGGGGTGGATGGGAAAGAAGGAAAAAAGAGGGGGAAAGTTAAGATGGGGTTGTGGAGGGAGACACTGCAAAAGCTTTCAGTGTAATTGGAGGTCCAGAGAGAGGGAGAAAGGGAGAGACAGAGAGATAGAGAGCGGGGGATCCTAATTGTTTGGACACACTTCAACAAAATGGTGCACTCTTTTCAAAGGAATCGGATGGCAACAGACAGGGATTACTTTCGGACTTTGAGGTTGTCAAAGAGTCAGTGTGAGGCAACAGTTAAACAACTGGGGTTGGTATCTCTCTGTCCCTGAGAGCCAGGGTGACGTTACATTACCTTTCCTCTCCAGTTAGTGTGACAACATGTATGCCATTATCACCTACAGATCTTAAATTGACCAGTTTCTCACAGCAGGAAAATAATCCTGCAGCACCAGGAAAGTGAATTATTGTGTTAATTATAATGAATGGACATTGTTGTAGGGTTTAATACATTTTCAGTTAGGACAAATCGTCTGACATTTTAAAGTGGAAATTATTTACTTTAGAAGCCTTTTAAAACCTTGAATACACTACAAGTTTGTATTTCCTGGAGCATATCTGTATCTTTACCACTGTTGGCTGCCAACTAGAAACATTAGTACTGGTAATCTTTCCAATGCAAATAACAGATGTGTTTTACGACACTAATTTGCATATAACACAGAAACCACAAATGCAATATCTCCCAGGCACAAATCCAAACACAACTTTAACAATCAATAGAGAGATTTACATATTGGATTCTTCGCCATAAAAACAACACAGAACAAGCAAACTCATGCCTAACACCTACATTGAAAAACAAAATACATCCTCACAAAAGGCATCTTAGAGGTGCTCCAACACGTTTTAATTAAAATGTCCTCCATATCAAAAGAAAAGTGTTGACTTAGTGAAATGGACTGAAACCAGTGATGCATATCTCCAGTCCAGTTGAGATCTGTTGCTAATGGTGCCTTTACTCACACCTAATGGTGCCTTCGGAATGATCAAAAACATGAGTTTCAGACTCAGAAGATTAGCTTGAACTACACCCCGACTCGAAATTACAAGTGGGAAACTCAGAGAATTTACATATTGGATTCTTCCTCTGCTATAAACACAACACAGAACAAACAAAATTCATGCCTAAGACCTGCATTGAAAAACAAAATACATTCTTATAAAAGGCATCTTTCTAATTGACCTGGCCCGGGTATCCTGGATGGATATCGACCTCATTCCGTCAGTAGAGGATGCCTGGTTGTTCTTTAAAAGTGCTTTCCTCTCAATCTTAAATAAGCATGCCCCATTCAAAAAATGCAGAACTAATAACAGATATAGCCCATGGTTCACCCCAGACTTGACTGCCCTTGACCAGCACAAAAACATCCTGTGGCGTACTGCATTAGCATCAAACAGCCATCCGTGATATGCAACTTTTCAGGGAAGTCAGGAACCAATATACACAATCAGTTAGGAAAGCAAAGGCTAACTTTTTCAAACAGAAATTTGCATCCTGTAGCACTAACTCCAAAAAGTTTTGGGACACTGTAAAGTCCATGGAGAATAAGAGCACCTCCTCCCAGCTGCCCACTGCACTGAGGCTAGGAAACACTGTCACTACCGATAAATCTACGATAATCAAAAATTTCAACAAGCATTTTGCTACGGCTGGCCATGCTTTCCACCTGGCTACCCCTACCCCGGCCACCAGCTCTGCACCCTCCGCTGCAACTTGCCCATGCCCCCCCCTCCCCCCGCTTCTCCTTCACCAAAATTCTGATAGCTGATGTTCTGAAAGAGCTGCAAAATCTGGACCCCTACAAATCATCTGGGCTAGACAATCTGGACCCTTTCTTTCTAAAATTAGCCGCCGAAATTGTCGCAACCCCTATTACCAGCCTGTTCAGCCTCTCTTTCGTATCGTCTGAGATCCCCAGAGATTGGAAAGCTGCCGCGGTCATCCCCCTCTTCAAAGGGGGTGACACTCTAGATCCAAACTGTTACAGACCTATATCCATCCTTCCCTGCCTTTCGAAAGTATTTGAAAGCCAAGTTAACAAACAGATCACCGACCATTTCGAATCCCACCGTACCTTCTCCGCTATGCAATCTGGTTTCCGAGCTGGTCATGGGTGTACCTCAGCCACGCTCAAGGTCCTAAACGATATTATAACCGCGATCGATAAAAGACAGTACTGTGCAGCCGTCTTCATTGACCAGGCCAAGGCTTTTGACTCTGTCAATCACTGCATTCTTATTGGCAGACTAAATAGCCTTGGTTTCTCAAATGACTGCCTCGCCTGGTTCACCAACTACTTCTCAGATAGAGTTCAATGTGTCAAATCGGAGGGCCTGTTGTCTGGACCTATGGCAGTCTCTATCGGGGTGCCACAGGGTTCAATTCTCGGGCCGACTCTATTCTCTGTGTATATCAATGATGTCGCTCTTGCTGCTGGTGACTCTCAGATCCACCACTACGCAGACTACACCATTTTGTATACATCTGGCCCTTCATTGGCCACTGTGTTAACAAACCTCCAAATAAGCTTCAATGCCATACAACACTCCTTCCGTGGCCTCCAACTGCTCTTAAACGCTAGTAAAACTAAATGCATGATCTTCAATCGAACGCTGCTTGCACCCACTTGCCAGACTAGAATCACTACTCTCGGCGGGTCTGACTTACAATATGTGGACAACTACAAATACCTAGGTGTCTGGTTAGACTGTAAACTCTCCTTCCAGAATCTCCAATCCAATGTTATATCTAGAATTGACTTCCTATTTCGCAACAAAGCCTCCTTCATTCATGCTGCTAAACATGCCCTCCTAAAACTGACTATCCTACCGATCCTTGACTTCAGCGATGTCATTTACAAAATAGCTTCCAACACTCTACTCAGCAAATTGGATGTAGTCTATCACAGTGCCACCCGTTTTGTCACCAAAGCCCCATATACTACCCACCATTGTGACCTGTACGCTCTCGTTGGCTGGCCCTCACTACATATTCGTCGCCAAACCCACTGGCTCCAGGTCATCTATAAATCACTTATAGGCAAATCCACACCTTATCTAAGCTCATTGGTCACCATAGCAACACCCACCCGTAGTATGCGTTCCAGCAGGTATATCTCACTGGTCATCCCCAAAGCCAACACCTCATTTGGTCGCCATTCCTTCCAGTTCTCTGCTGCAAATGACTGGAACGAACTGCAAAAATCTCTGAAGCTGGAGACACATCTCCCTCACTATCTTTAAGCATCAGTTGTCAGAGCAGCTTACCGATCACTGCACCTGTACACAACCCATCTGTAATTAGCCCACCCAACTACCTCATCCCCATATTGTTATTTACATTGTTATTTATTTTGCTCATTTGCACCCCAGTATCTCTATTTGCACATCATCTTCTGCACATCTATCACTCCAGTGTTAATACTAAATTATAATTGTAATATTTTGCACTATGGCCTATTCATTGCCTTACCTCCATAACTTACTACATTTTCACACACTGTATGTAGATTTTCTATTGTGTTATTGACTGTACGTTTTGTTTATTCCATATGTAACTCTGTGTTGTTGTTGTTTTTACCGCACTACTTTGCTTTATCTTGGCCAGGTCGCAGTTGTAAATGAGAACTTGTTCTCAACTGGCTTACCTGGTTAAATAAAGGTTAAATAAAAAATAATTTAAAAAGTCTTAGAGGTGCTCCAACACATTAATGTAAAGTCCCCATATTTGGGGACCCTATTAGATTTGTTTTATTCAATTCAGTCTGGTATGAGAACGGTAGCCCCTGTCTGCAAAAGCAGGGTATCTGCGGAAAGCGGAGTATCTTGGCTATTGATCTGTGCCTTAAAATATTTGGTGTGACTTACTACCAAATATGGGCATACGAATGTATGAGGGCAGGCTGAGCTAATGACCTATTTTCAACATGGCTGCTACCTACATTCCGGTTAGCGTTGTGAAGCATAAAGGAAATAAACACGGAATACGTCGATACACACCAAAAGCCGGGACTCCACAGATCATGAGGATGTCTTATTTGTCTGCCTGTGACCTACCATTACTAACTACCAGCCCTGAGGGTCAAAATGTTTGTTTCACACAACGTTTTCACCAAACAGCAAACATCTTACAAGGTAAGCTTCGATTTGGTCTGTGTTTGAGCTATAGCTACATGGGGGATATTAAATTAATCCGTCCGTTGGTAGGAACAAATCTAGCCTATTGCCAATGTTATCAGATAATGTATGACTGAATGGCATCATTGAATGTCCACCGAGTGACTATATCTTTGCGCATCAAAAATATGACGTTGCCTGCTTATGCGCTGAAGGCATCCATTACACAGGGGATTGGCTACTATGCCACCTTGACAGTCTTGCAGCAAATTAGATAAACTTTCCAGGGATATGCAGTTGACCTGGGTGGGACATGCAGTTGACCTGGGTGGGACATGCAGTTGACCTGGGTGGGACATGCAGTTGACCTGGGTGGGACATGCAGTTGACCTGGGTGGGACAAAGCAATGCCTAGAACCCTTTATGCGTATTGCTACCTGGCTCAGAGACGAGAGCACAAAGCAAGCTACATTACATTGTAAACAGACTTTATCGCTTTAGCATAAAATATGGCTTCTCAAAGGGGGGAAAAAGGTAAAAACTAAGAATATCGAACAGGAAGCTAAAAAGAAGGCAGCTATGAATAAGTATACCGACATAGAAGCTTTGGATAAAATACTGGTTGGACTCGGATCAGGGGAGCGATTTGGACAAGGAGTATTTCGACTCGGCCGACAGATTGATTTCTAGAAGGATCCACTTTTAGATCTGTAAGTAAATTATTTTCAAGACTTTATATTGCTAATTTACTATATGTATTTCGTTTTTTATAAGTTGAGTGCTTTGGATTTAGTTTATATAGGCCCATATAACAAGACATTTCAATGTTATATAATTCCAAAGTAGTTATTGGTTATGTTTCATATTAGTTCACTGTTTGCTGTTCTGAGTTTCATCCTTATAACTTTGGAGAGGCCACTAAATTCTCATGACCATTGTTTATTTGTGGTTCTCACTTCTGCCTTTGTTTCCAAAGTGTTACTCTTTGCATTGTGTGTGCGTCACACCTTCAATGTGAATCACTGTACATATAAAGTTTAGGCTTGGTGTTTTTCCTTTACAGTAATGTCGTTTTGTAAATGTAGTCAACTGTAATTCTGTGTCTTACAACAATATCCCTTTATTTTATTCACCACAGAGTGGAGGATGCAGAGGATTTGGATGATGACATTTGGGAGCCACCCCTCCCCAGCAAGCGCCCCCGCCGGTCAAGGTCTTTACCCCCCATTGCTATGTCAATCACCCCGTCTGATGGTTCAACATCCACTTTTCATAGACCCCTTGAAAAAGAAAATAGGGGTTTGCGGCACCATTCGTCCTAACAGAATGGGTTTCCCCAAGACCAAGGTAAACCACATGACAAAGACAGCGGAGATGGGGACCATACGTTGGATCAGGACTAACAAGCTGCCTTTTGTGAAATGGAAGGACACTAGGGAAGTAACCATGCTCACCACACAGCATAAGGCATTCAATAACAACCATGTCTCAAGGAGGGTGAAAAAAGGATGTCCCCATTCCTGTTTCTGTGAAGGACTACAATGCCAGCATGGGGGGGGTGTAGACCTATCTGATGCTCTGATAGGCTACTACCAGGTCCTCCACAAGACCAGGAAGTAGTATAATACTTTTTTTTTTTACCACTGTGGACATTGCTAAAGTAAATGCTTTCATTCTCCACAAGCAGATGGCCAAAGCAAAATGTAAAACCCCTCTCTCCCAGTTGGCCTTCCGAGAGCAGCTGGTGTTGGAAATGGCTGAATTGGGGGCCCAAAGCAACCTCACAACCATCACAAGACCCCCCACTCAAGGTGAGCGCCACTATCCAACACACATGCCAAAAGACAAAAGATAGAACTGCAAGCATTGCACAAAACACAGGGGTGGGGGGGGAAACGGTGAAATGCCAGATCATCTGTCCAAAATGCCAGTTCGCTTTTTGTTTCCTGGCAGAGAGGGACTGCTTCAAAGACTATCACGACATGCACAAGCTACGGTGAAAGTGAAATCTAATAATCTACACCTGGGATGTAAAACGAACACGAATGCCATTTGTAAATAGTTCCGCTTATTTCTATTTTTGCACCTTTCTTAGTGAAGGACACGTGTGTAACCAAGTTTGTGTTCGATAAGACATTATTCTTTTTTTATGTATATCTGTTGCTTTTTATATTGTTTTTGTAAACAGTTCATTTGTATGTGGGACCAATACATTGGATATGCCTAGGCTAAATGTGCACTTTGGAGAGGTGAAAAAACACTTGGATATCCCCTGTATGTCCCCCGACACCACCACAATGTTTGAGAGAGGTTGGTGTTGTAGAAATTTAGTTTTTATAGTGAACAATAACTTCTAGGCACATCCAGTGTGCAAAACCAGTGCAATTACCACATTCGGACACTTTGGAGAGGTTGAAATGACACTTGAATGTACCCTGGATACCCCATAACACCACCACAATGTTTGAGTGAGGTTGATATGGTAGAAATTGTTTTTATATACTGAACAAATAGCATTTAGGGATTGCAATTACATATGTAATAGCACTGGAATGATCTAATTTACAGACATATGCCACTTTGGAGAGGTTTAGGGACACTTGGAAACGTCCCGTGACCACACCTGACATCACTTACTAAAACATCTGCCCATTTCTAGCTGTTAGGTCTATCAATCCCATTTTTTTCTGATATTGTTCACATGTTGTGGAAGCCATCTGGTGTGTTTCCAGCTCTGGGAATCAATCATTCACTTATAGCTTGTCAATGAAAGATGACTTCCAAAATAAACAAACAAAAAAACAGTTATTTTGTGTGTGCTTGATCTTGTGTATTCTGAAATACGTAACTCCTATCGATTTTCGGATCATTTCCTCATAATCTCCCTGATGTCTTCTTTCTAAATATACCAAGTTTTTGGCATGTCAGAATCATGTAATTACACATGGGGGTGGGGAGGGGATCCTAATTGTTTGGACACACTTCAACAAAATGGTGCACTCTTTTCAAAGGAATCGGATGGCAACAGACAGGGATTACTTTCGGACTTTGAGGTTGTCAAAGAGTCAGTGTGAGGCAACAGTTAAACAACTGGGGTTGGTATCTCGCTGTCCCTGAGAGCCAGGGTGACGTTACATTACCTTTCCTCTCCAGTTAGCGTGACAACATGTATCCCATTATCACCTACAGATGTAGGATCTTAAATTGACCAGTTTCTCACAGCAGGAAAATAATCCTGCAGCACCAGGAAAGTGAATGATTGTGTGAATTATAATGAATGGACATTGTTGTAGGGGTTGATACATTTTTTGTTAGGACAAATCAAGTCTGACATTTTAAAGTGGAAAATACAAACTTTAGAAACCTTTTAAAACCTTGAATACACTACAAGTTTGCATTTCCTGGAGCATATCTGTATCTTTACCACTGTTGGCTGCCAACTAGAAACATTAGTACTGGTAATCTTTCCAATGCAAATAACAGATGTATTTTACCACACATACAGTTGAAGTCGGAAGTTTACATACACTTAGGTTGGAGACATTAAAACTTGTTTTTCAACCACTCCACACATTTCTTGTTAACAAACTATAGTTTTGGCAAGTCGGTTAGGACATCTATTTTGTGCAAGACACAAGTAATTTTTCCAACAATTGTTTACAGACAGATTATTTCACTTAACTCACTGTATCACAATTCCAGTGGGTCAGAAGTTTACATACACTAAGTTGACTGTGCCTTTAAACAGCTTGGAAAATTCCAGAAAATGATGTCATGGCTTTAGAAGATTCTGATAGGCTAATTGACATCATTTGAGTCAATTGGAGGTGTACCTGTGGATGTATTTCAAGGCCTACCTTCAAACACAGTGCCTCTTTGCTTGACATCATGGGGAAATCAAAAGAAATCAGCCAAGACCTCAGAAAAAAGATTGTAGACCTCCACAAGTCTGGTTCATCCTTGGGAGCAATTTCCAAACGCCTGAAGGTACCATGTTCATCTGTACAAACAATAGTACGCAAGTATAAACACCATGGGACCGCACAGCCGTCATACCGCTCAGGAAGGAGATGCGTTCTGTCTCCTAGAGTACTAATGTACTTTGCTGAGAAAAGTGCAAATCAATCCCAGAACAACAGCAAAGGACCTTGTGAAGATACTGGAGGAAACAGGTACAAAAGTAACTATATCCACAGTAAAACGAGTCCTATATCGACATAACCTGAAAGGCCGCTCAGCAAGGAAGAAGCCGCTGCTCCAAAACCGCCATAACAAAGCCAGACTACGGTTTGCAACTGCACATGGGGATAAAGATTGTACTTTTTGGAGAAATGTCCTCTGGTCTGATGAAACTAAAATAGAACTGTTTGGCCATAATGACCATCATTATGTTTGGAGGAAAAATGGGGCAGCTTGCAAGCCGAAGAACACCATCCTAACCGTGAAGCACGGGGGTAGCAGCATCATGCTGTGGGGGTGCTTTGCTGCAGGAGGGACCGGTGCACTTCACAAAATAGATGGCATCATGAGGAAGTAAAATTATGTGCATATATTGAAGCAACATCTCAAGACATCAGTCAGGAAGTTAAAGCTTGGTCGGAAATGGGTCTTCCAAATGGACAATGACCCCAAGCATACTTCCAAAGTTGTGGCAAAATGGCTTAAGGACAACAAAGTCAAGGTATTGGAGTGGCCATCACAAAGCCCTGACCTCAATCCTATAGAAAATGTGTGGGCAGAACTGAAAAAGCGTGTGCGAGCAAGAAGGCCTACAAACCTGTCTCAGTTACACCAGCTCTGTCAGGAGGAATGGGCCAAAATTCACCCAACTTATTTTGGGAAGCTTGTGGAAGGCTACCCGAAACGTTTGACCCAAGTTAAACAATTTAAAGGCAATGCTACCAAATACTAATTGAGTGTATGTAAACTTCTGACCCACCGGGAATGTGATGAAAGAAATAAAGCTGAAATAAATAATTCTCTCTACTATTATTCTGACATTTCACATTCTTAAAATAAAGTGGTGATCCTAACTGACCTAAGACAGGGAATTTGTACTAGGATTAAATGTCAGGAATTGTGAAAAACTGAGTTTAAATGTAATTGGTTAAGGTGTACAGTATGTAAACTTCCGACTTCAACTGTATTTGCATATAACACAGAAACCCCAAATGCAATATCTCCCAGACACAAATCCAAACCCAACTGTCCACACTGCTTTAACAATCAATAGAGAGATTTACATATTGGATTCTTCGCCATAAACACAACACAGAACAAGCAAACTCATGCTTAACACCTGCATCGAAAACAAAATACATTCTCATAAAAGGCATCTTAGAGGTGCTCCAACACGTTTTAATAAAAATGTCCTCCATATCAAAAAAGTGTTGACTTAGTGAAATGGACTGAAACCAGTGATGCATATCTATCTCCAGTCCAGTTGAGATCTGTTGCTAATGGTGCCTTTACTCACACCTATTGGTGCCTTCGGAATGATCAAAAACATGAGTTTCAGACTCAGAAGATTAGCTTGAACTACACCCCGACTCGTAATTACAAGTGGGAAACTCATGAGACCTTTCACCTTTTCAACCAAAATATGATGACAATTCAGTTTTTGACAACTACAAACATAGAAATTTGGTTAAAAAATCTATTTTGACCATATTGTCAATGTTAACCGAGTTAGCTAACTTTATTATTAGCAACGTTAGCTAGCTGAAATCTTATTGGTTGAAGAATTGTTCTGACATCAAAAGCACTTGAACACAATCATGTCCGACTTACGACTTGCGACAAGCACAAGAAGGCAGCATATTTCATGCCAGTCTGATGTATATGTGTGGTATGCTGGGGGGAAGGCTTGGGCTGTTGTAAATGTAGGTAATAACATGTTTGGGGTGATATGGTATAGTTTAGGGGCTCCAGTAGTTAACGTGTGGAGGGTCTTCATGAAAGTGAAAGTGTTTTTGGAAGGTGAGTTTGAGGCAGGAAATCATAAGGAAAATACGGGTTTGCAGTTGCCTATATGAGTGTGTGTGCCTGCATCCAGTATGTGCGTAACTCTGTGAGTCCATATGTAAGTGTAATCGCAGGCGGGCGAGGTATCCTGGGCAGTTTGACTTGCGGTGCAGTGGATGACTCCTTGAGGCTCAGCTGACTGCTTTCCCCTGGGGAGCCGTGAACTGGCCATCTGCTGCTAAGGCCAATATAAACAGGTGTCCTCCTCCTCCTCCTCTCTGCCTGCCGGTCTGGCCCTGCACCTTTCAAACTCTGCCCTTGTCTGTTTACAGAAGAAAACACCACTGCCCTGCTCTCCTCTCCTTAACTGGCTTATCTCAGCCTGAAGGGAACTAATGCAACCTGCTCGCCTCACTTGGTTTGATTTAAATCCTTAAAGAAGACGCATGGGTCTCTTGAAGACGTTGTTACATGTGCTGCTACTTCAGTGGAAATAAACTATTGATTTAATGAATAAAGTACTATTGATTTTGAGGTAGTAACAAAACTATTTACACTGAACACAAATATAAACGCAACATGCCATAATTTCAAAGATTTTACTGAGTTACAGTTCATACAAGGAAATCAGTCAATTGAAATAAATGCATTAGGCCCTACCCTAATTTATGGATTTCACATGACTGGGAATACAGATATGCATCTGTTGGCCACAGATACCTTTAAAAAAAGCTGGTGTGTGGATCAGAAAACCAGTCAGTATCTGGTGTAACCACCATTTGCTTCTTGCAGCGCGACACATTTCCTTCGCATAGAGTTGATCAGGCTGTTGATTGTGGTCTGTGGAATGTTGTCCACGCCTCTTCAATGGCTGTGCAAAGTTGCTGGATATTGGCGGGAACTGGAACACGCTGTTGTACTCAATGGGTGACATGTCTGGTGAGTATGCAGGCCATGGAAGAACGGGGACATTTTCAGCTTCCAGGAATTGTGTACAGATCCTTGCGACATGGGGCCGTACATTATCATGCTGAAACATGAGGTGATGGCAGTGATGAATGGCACGACAATGGGCCTCAGGAGCTTGTGACGGTATCTCTGTGCATTCAAATTGCCATCGATAAAATGCAATTGTGTTCATTGTCCTTAGCTTATGCCTGCCCATACCATAACCCAATCGCCACCATGGGGCACTCTGTTTACAACGTTGACATCAGCAAACCGCTTTCCCACACAACACCATACACACTGTCTGCCATCTGCCCGGTACAGTTGAAACCGGGATTCATCCGTGAAGAGCCCACTTATCCAGCGTGCCAGTGGCCATCGAAGGTGAGCATTTGCCCACTGAAGTCGGTTACAACGCCGAACTGCTGTCAGGTCAAGACCCTGGTGAGGACGACAAGCACGCAGATGAGCTTCCCTTAGACGGTTTCTGACAGTTTGTGCAGAAATTCTTTGATTGTGTAAACCCTTCATCAGCTGTCCTGGTGGCTGGTCTCAGATGATCCCGCAGGTGAAGAAGCCGGATGTGCAGGTCCTGGGCTGGTGTGGTTACACGTGGTCTGCAATTGTGAGGCCGGTTGGACATACTGCCAAATTCTCTAAAACAACGTTGGAGGCAGCTTATGGTAGAGAAATGTACATTCAATTTTCTGGCAACAGCTCTGGTGGACATTCCTGCAGTCAGCGTGCCAATTGCACACGCCCTCAAAACTTGAGACATCTGTGGCATTGTGTTGTGTGACAAAACGGCACATTTTAGTGGCCTTTTATTGTCCCCAGCACAAGGTGCACAAGTGTAATGATCATTCTGTTTAATCAGCTTCTTGATATACCACACCTGTCAGTTGGATGGATTATCTTGGCAAAGGAGAAATTCTCACTAACAGGGATGTAAACAAATTAGCGCCATTTTTTTTAGAGAAATAAGCTTTTTGTGCGTATGTAAAATTTTGGGGATCTTTTATTTCAGCTCATGAAACATGGGACCAACACTTTACATTTATATTCAGTATACTTGTTTGTAAAGTGCCTGTTATGATGTCATTTCATAGTGTTGTGGGAACCAGGTTAAATTTAGTAGATAAGTGATTCTGGGTGCCGCACAGTCTGAATACCAAGGATTCCATTATGTTGAGGGAGCTTACTGGGGTTTATCTTAGAATGGTTGATGGATATGATATACTGACTTGGGGTACAAGGTAATAACATCAAAGATGGTTACCAGATGTTGTTGAAGAAACGTGTAACATGACATATATAAACTGAGAGGTTTTCTTTGTCTGGTAGTTTGGATGACAAGAGGCAAAGCACGCGCCTTTTGTTAGATGAACATTTTACATTTTAGTCATTTACAGGAGCAATTAGGGTTAAGTGCCTTGCTTAAGGACACGTCGACAGATTTTTCACCTAGTCGGCTCGGGGATTAGAACCAGCGACCTTTTGGTTACTAGCACAACGCTCTTACCCACTAAGCTACCTGCCGCCTATACCCGGTACCGAATCTATTAAATATTTGTATGAACTCTCCATCTAAGTGTTAAATATCTTCTTGCATCATCAATTACTTGATACCCGAGAAACTCAATATATATATATATATATATATATATATATATATATATATATATATATATATATATATATACATACAGTGGGGAGAACAAGTATTTGATACACTGCCGATTTTGCAGGTTTTCCTACTTACAAAGCATGTAGAGGTCTGTACTTTTTATCATAGGTACACTTCAACTGTGAGAAACAAAAATCCAGAAAATCACATTGTATGATTTTTAAGTAATTAATTTGCATTTTATTACATGACATAAGTATTTGATCACCTACCAACCAGTAAGAATTCCAGCTCTCACAGACCTGTATGTTTTTCTTTAAGAAGCCCTCCTGTTCTCCACTCATTACCTGTATTAACTGCACCTGTTTGAACTCGTTACCTGTATAAAAGACACCTGTCCACACACTCAATCAAACAGACTCCAACCTCTCCACAATGGCCAAGACCAGAGAGCTGTGTAAGGACATCAGGGATAAAATTGTAGACCTGCACAAGGCTGGGATGGGCTACAGGACAATAGGCAAGCAGCTTGGTGAGAAGGCAACAACTGTTGGCGCAATTATTAGAAAATTGAAGAAGTTCAAGATGACGGTCAATCACCCTCGGTCTGGGGCTCCATGCAAGATCTCACCTCGTGGGGCATCATTGATCATGAGGAAGGTGAGGGATCAGCCCAGAACTACACGGCAGGACCTGGTCAATGACCTGAAGAGAGCTGGGACCACAGTCTCAAAGAAAACCATTAGTAACACACTACGCCGTCATGGATAAAAATCCTGCAGCGAACGCAAGGTTCCACCGCTCAAGCCAGCGCATGTCCAGGACCGTCTGAAGTTTGCAAATGACCATCTGGATGATCCAGAGGAGGAATGGGAGAAGGTCATGTGGTCTGATGAGACAAAAATAGAGCTTTTTGGTCTAAATTCCACTCGCCGTGTTTGGAGGAAGAAGAAGGATGAGTACAACCCAAAGAACACCATCCCAAAAGTGAAGCATGGAGGTGGAAACATCATTCTTTTGGGATGGTTTTCTGCAAAGGGGACAGGACGACTGCACCGTATTGAGGGGAGGATGGATGGGGCCATGTATCGCGAGATCTTGGCCAACAACCTCCTTCCCTCAGTAAGAGCATTGAAGATGGGTCATGGCTGGGTCTTCCAGCATGACAACGACCCGAAACACACAGCCAGGGCAACTAAGGAGAAGCTCCGTAAGAAGCATCTCAAGGTCCTGGAGTGGCCTAGCCAGTCTCCAGACCTGAACCCAATAGAAAATCTAGAGAGAGAGAGACTCCATCCCATCAATGCTGACTGAAATGAAGGACATGCCACGAGAAAGAGATACTAAAAGATGAACAGAGAGTAGGCGGTCAGTGAGTGAAAAAAGACACGTCAGAGGAAGAAGGAGAAAGGAAGGGGACAGAGGGGGATGGCTGGATAAAGGGGATAGCGTTCGTAATCCTATTGACCAAAAGACTGCCTGAACAGAAGCAGTCCCTATGGCCAGGCAGCGCCTCCTCTTCAACCCCACGGTGCCACACTTTTTTCAGGCAAAGGGGATTACTCCAGCCTCAGGCTACTGGACCTGCACTGGGAGCCCCAGGCCTCTAAAGGGGAAGAGGTAGTCCAGAAGCCCAGCTGATGCTCTGTCCTTATCTCTGCTCACTACCGCACATGCACACTCTCTATTGTGCAAACACACACAGCATGGGGCCCTGTTAGATTCCTCAGTCTTGCCGTCCTCTCCATAGGGGGGAGCATGTGTGAGGGCTGTTAGTATTGTGTTGGGAGGTGTGTGTGTTCCGTGTGTGTTGTGTGTGTTTGTGCACATTGCCCTTAAGTGATCGTGAGGGCAGTAGGCCTAAGGCCAGTCCTTTGTACCTCCTGGGTCCTCTACGACCCCCCACCACCTGCTGTTCATTCAGAGCTGTTGGTTAATAGTGATGGAGTGGATTCCTCCCTTACAAACCCAGAAAAAAGGAGAAAAGACTTCACTGAGATACTATGGCCTAACTCAACAACACTTTCCCCATCATCCAGGAAACACTGTGCCAGCCAGACTAGCACACTAGGAATCCCAGTATCCTCCCTAACAGAGACTCTGGCAGGAAATGCCCTATACAGACCTCCCCAGTCATTTCTACATGGTGCTGCTGCCGTCACCACTATGATATATGATACAGAGACAAGGTCAAATGTACCACCACACGATTCCCATAAATTCACTTCAACCACTTTCAATATGCTTTCTCTATTAACACAATGCATTCAAATAGGGTGTGGTGGACAGTCCTTGAATACCCATAGCAGTGGTAGTGACTATATGGCCGATCACAGATTCATGCCTGGGCTATATATATCTATCTATGTGGTGGTCATTTATTGTGCGTCTGTTGTCTGTTTTTGGCGCTCTCTGATTAAGTCGTGATGGATTGGCCCCTGCTGGCCTTGCCCCTGAAAGGGTGGGGTTTGGACAGCGGTTTGTTGGGTTCAGGGGGTCCAGAGAGAGGGGTGTGGAGGAGGAGGAGAGGGGAGGCAGTGGGGGGACAGCAGGGCGAGTGCCATGTCACCGGGGCCAGAGGGGAACAAAGCCGGGGAGCAGGTCTCCTATGGCCCCGTGCCAGCTGTTAGGCCAAACATCATCACCATCACTACCCCTAAACACCCACACTCTCCCCTCTGAATGGGAGTGTGCTGGCTTCTGCCGACACGTGCACATACACACACACACACACACACACACACACACACACACACGGTCCAGCCCAGGGGGCCATGGTCATGTCTGGGTCCCACTAGAGACTAAGGGAAAGAGCACATGGGAACATGCAGAGAAACATGTAAAAACATACACATGTACAGCAGCCACAACTATGTTCATCTTGATGACTGACAAATTGATGTCTTTCAAGCAGAGGTTGTTGGATGATGAGAGAGTGGTGACAACCCTAAAACAACTGTTCCAGACTTATGCTGCTTAGATAGACCGTTTGGATGATGACATCTTTCAACAGAAACCATTAGCTGATTTTGGCTGTGATTCAACAATCCAAAACTGGCCTTGATGCACCTATAAAACAGTAATCAATCAATGAGTTGAATAAAAACATATTTTGCACAGAAAACCTTTATTGACCACAAACTAGTATTGAATGCGGGTAAAACTAAGTATATATTGTTTTCTAGTGCGCGTAAAAAGGACTAAAATGATTTAAGCATTTGTACTTCGGATGGTGCCCAATTAGATCGCGTCCCTGCTTGCAAATATCTTGGCATCTGGATAGATGACGGGCTGTCTTTTAGAAAGCATATTGATGAGTTAGTGAAGAAGCTGAGAATAAAAGTAGGCTTCTTTTGGCCTCCGCCTAATACCCTGCTCTGAACCTCAGACACTGTCACTAGCCGGCTACCACCCTCTTCTCTACCCTGCGCCTTAGAGATCGCTTCCCTATGTATACAGTCATTGAACACTGGTCACTTTAATCATGTTAACATACTGGTTTACCCACTTTATATGTATATACTGTATTATAGTCATGGCTCATCCTATATAACTACTGCTATACACACCTTTTCTATTCACATACTGTCCGTATTGTTTATACACACCATTCACATACAAGTGGAGGCTGCTGAGGGGAGGACGACTCATAATAATGGATAGAACGGAGCAAATGGAATGGCATTAAACACATTCAAACCATGTGTTTGATGTATTGATACTATTCCACCCATTCCGCTCCAGCCATTACCACGAGCCAGTCCTCCACAATTAAGGTGACACCAACCTCCTCAGTCACATATATATACTGAACAAAAATATAAACGCAACATGCAACAATTTCAATGATTTTACTGAGTTACAGTTCATATAAGGAAATCAGTCAATTTAAATAAATTCATTAGGCCCTAATTTATGGATTTCACATGACTGGGCAGGAGTGCAGCCTTGGGAGGGCGTAGGCCCACCCACTTGGGAGCCAGGCCTACCCACTGGGGAGCCAGGCCCAGCCAATCAGAATGAGTTTTACCCCACAAAAGGGCTTTATTACAGACAGAAATACTCCTCAGTTTCATCAGCTGTCAGGCTGATGGCTGGTCTCAAACAATCCCGCAGGTGTAGAAGTCGGATGTGGAGGTCCTGGGCTGGCGTGGTTATACGTGGTCTGTTGTTGTGAGGCCATTGGACGTACTGCTTATGGTAGAGAACTGAACATTAAATTATCTGGCAACAGCTCTAGTGGACATTCCTGAAGTCAGCATGCCAATTGCACACTCTCTCAAAACCTGAGACATCTGTGGCATTTTGTTGTGTGACAAAACTGCACATTTTAGAGTGGCCTTTTGTCCCCAGCACAAGGTGCACCTGTGTAATGATCGTGCTGTTTAATCAGCTTCTTGATATGTCACACCTGTCAATTGGATGGATTATCTTGGCAAAGGAAAAATGCTCACCAACAGGGATGTAAACAAATTTGTACACAACATTTTTGAGAAATAAGCTTTTTGTACGTATGGAAAATATCTGCGATCTTTTATTTCAGCTCATGAAACATGGGACCAACACTTTATACGTTGCCATTATATTTCTGTTCAGTCTATATATTATTTATATTCCGGACTCTAATATTCCGGAAGCTAATTTCCTGAAATTCCATTTTGATATGGGGTTTTGTACTGTGTATTTATATACTGTATTCTCGACATAGCTCATTCTAATATTTCTACTGCTGCACATTGTCACGTTCGGTCATAGACGGGTCAGACCAAGGCACAGCGTGATATGCATACATGTTTATTTGAACCGAATAAACAACGACAAAACAACAAACTAAACGAAACGTGAAGTCCGAGGTACACAAACAACATACCTCACACGGAACAAGATCCCACAACCCACTAGTGCCAATAGGCTGCCTAAGTATGGTCCCCAATCAGAGACAACGAGCGACAGCTGCCTCTGATTGGCCAACATAAATCTAGACATACTAGACTAAAAAAATTGATCTATACCACATAGAAAATCACACCCTGACTCAACAAATAAGAGTCCCCAGAGTCAGGGCGTGACAGTACCCCCCCCCCCCCCAAAGGTGCGGACTCCGACCGCACAACCTTTACTTAACAGGGTAGGGGCCGGGTGGGCATTCCGCCTCGGAGGCGGATCCGGCTCCGGGCGTGACAACCACCTATTCTCCGCCTCCCTGTTGCGCCCCTGGTCTGGACTGGACCTCGGCGCTGCTTCCCCTCTCCTTCCTCCCACTATACTCCAAGCCCTGTCTGGACCCTGGTGTGGGAGACCCCGAACCTGGAGAGGGGCTGACGTCTGGGTCTGGACTGGAGCCGCTGACCGGAGCTGGACCGGGCACCGGTGGAGCGGACTACTCAGGCTCCGGACTGGAGCCGCTGACCGGAGCTGGACTAGGCACCGGTGGAGCGGACTGCTCTGGCTCCGGAGTGGAGCCGCTGACCGGATCTGGACTGGACCCCGGTGGAGCGGACTGCTCTGGCTCCGGAGTGGAGCTGCTGACCGGAGCTGGATCAGGCACCGGTGGAGCGGACTGCTCTGGCTCCGGAGTGGAGCCGCTGACCGGAGCTGGACTGGACCCCGGTGGAGTGGACTACTCTGGCTCCGGACTGGAGCAGCTGACCGGAGCTGGATCAGGCACCGGTGGAGCGGACTGCTCTGGCTCCGGACTGGAGCTGCTGACTGGTGCCAGACCAGGCACCGGTGAAACAGGCACGGGCCGTGCCGGACTGGACACACTCACCACTGGTCTGGTGCGAGGAGCAGGCACGGGCCGAACCGGACTAGGAACATGCACCACTGCCTTGGTGCGAGGAACAGGCCGGGCCGGACTGGCGACACGCACCACTGGCTTGGTGCGAGGAGCGGGAACAGGCCGGGCCGGGCTGGCGACGCGCACCACTGACTTGGTGCGAGGAGCAGGAACAGGCCGGGCCGGGCTGGCGACGCGCATCACTGGCTTGGTGCGAGGAGCAGGAACAGGCTGGGCCGGGCTGGGAACACGCACCACTGGTTTGGTGCGAGGAGCAGGAACAGGCCGGACCGGGCTGGGAACACGCACCACTGGTTTGGTGCGAGGAGCAGGAACAGGCCGGACCGGGCTGGCGACGCGCACCACTGGCTTAGTGCGAGGAGCAGGAACAGGCCGGGCCGGGCTGGGAACGCGCACCACTGTTTTGGTGCGAGGAGCAGGAACGGGTCGGGCCGTACTGGGAACACGCACCACTGGCTTAGTGCGGGGAGCAGGAACGGGCCGGACCGGGCTGGCGACGCGCACCACTGGCTTGGTGCGAGGAGCAGGAACAGGCCGGACCGGGCTGGCAACGCGCACCACTGGCTTGGTGCGAGGAGCAGGAACAGGCCGGGCCGGGCTGGCGACGCGCACCACTGGCTTGGTGCGAGGAGCAGGAACAGGCCGGGCCGGGCTGGGAACACGCACCACTGGTTTGGTGCGAGGAGCAGGAACAGGCCGGACTGGGCTGGGAACACGCACCACTGGTTTGGTGCGAGGAGCAGGAACAGGCCGGACCGGGCTGGCGACGTGCACCACTGGCTTAGTGCGAGGAGCAGGAACAGGCCGGGCCAGGCTGGGAACGCGCACCACTGGTTTGGTGCGAGGAGCAGGAACAGGCCGGACCGGGCTGGCAACGCGCACCACTGGCTTGGTGCGAGGAGCAGGAACAGGCCGGGCCGGGCTGGCGACGCGCACCACTGGCTTGGTGCGAGGAGCAGGAACAGGCCGGGCCGGGCTGGGAACACGCACCACTGGTTTGGTGCGAGGAGCAGGAACAGGCCGGACCGGGCTGGGAACACGCACCACTGGTTTGGTGCGAGGAGCAGGAACAGGCCGGACCGGGCTGGCGACGTGCACCACTGGCTTAGTGCGAGGAGCAGGAACACGCCGGGCCAGGCTGGGAACGCGCACCACTGGTTTGGTGCGAGGAGCAGGAACGGGTCGGGCCGTACTGGGAACACGCACCACTGGCTTAGTGCGGGGAGCAGGAACGGGCCGGACCGGGCTGGCGACGCGCACCACTGGCTTGGTGCGAGGAGCAGGAACAGGCCGGGCCGGGCTGGCGACGCGCACCACTGGCTTGGTGCGAGGAGCAGGAACAGGCCGGGCCGGGCTGGCGACGCGCACCACTGGCTTGGTGCGAGGAGCAGGAACAGGCCGGGCCTGGCTGGGAACACGCACCACTGGTTTGGTGCGAGGAGCAGGAACAGGCCGGACCGGGCTGGGAACACGCACCACTGGTTTGGTGCGAGGAGCAGGAACAGGCCGGACCGGGCTGGCGACGCGCACCACTGGCTTAGTGCGAGGAGCAGGAACAGGCCGGGCCGGGCTGGGAACGTGCACCACTGGTTTGGTGCGAGGAGCAGGAACGGGTCGGGCCGTACTGGGAACACGCACCACTGGCTTAGTGCGGGGAGCAGGAACGGGCCGGACCGGACTGGCGACACGCACCACTTGCTTGGTGCGAGGAGCGGGACTGGGTTCCTTTATTAACCCCCACTACTTCTGCTGCTTAACCAGCTCCTCTTGCCGTGCCTCTACACTTTCCTTCTCCCTTTTAGCCTCCTGTAGCGCCTCCCTCTGACCGAATAACTCCTGCTCCCTCTGAACCAATAGCCCCCGTAACATGGTGGCCTCCTCTCCTAACCTGCAGACCCGCCCTTTAACGGCCTCCTGCTGCCTCGTCGTCCACACCGTGTGCCCCCCCAAAAAAATTATTGGGGTTGCCTCTCGGGTCTCCGTCGTTGGCACTGTTGGCGCCGTTTCTCCTCTCCTACCTGGGCATCACCCTTCATCGCCTCCCGATAACGGACGGCCTCCTCCTCAGTAATTCTCCCCCAACCGAGGAGGACATCTACTAAAGTTACCTCCCGTTGAATCCCCGGCGTTTGCTCCTTCTGGGCACGCTGCTTGGTCCTTGTTTGGTGGGATCTTCTGTCATGTTCGTTCATAGACGGGTCAGACCAAGGTCCAAGGTACACAAACAACATACCTCACACAGAACAAGATCCCACAACCCACTAGTGCCAATAGGCTGCCTAAGTATGGTCCCCAATCAGAGACAACGAGCGACAGCTGCCTCTGATTGGGAACCACACCGGCCAACATAGATCTAGACATACTAGACTAAAAACATAGATCTATACAACATAGAAAATCACACCCTGACTCAACAAATAAGAGTCCCCAGAGTCAGGGCGTGACATACATTGCATTTTAGTTACACTGTTTATACACACCGCACATTTATTTATATAGCCTACTGGATTCTTGACATAGCTCACTCTAATATATCTACTGATGTACATAATATAATTAATTATATATATTGTGTAAATTCATCCGGTATAGTTACATATAGATTGCATTTTGACTACTGTTATAGTGGTATTTGGGTTGTTAATTGGATTTGTTCTGACATTTCTTAATTTCTTGTTGTTATTTCTGTTTTAGTTTTTTAAAGATGCACTATGCAGAAATCGCTCCGCCATTTCCTGGTTGCAATTTTTTTTATAGTTCACCTAATTTCAGTTTATGTGGCAAAACAAGCAAGTATAGTGTAGAGAATCATTGTACCATCTAAACTGCTGTGAAATATATTTTCCATAACCAACCATATTGTATTTTCATCTGTCTGAAGCTGATGTACAAAACTGAAAGTAAAAGACGCAAAAACGACACTTAAGAACAAGACGTATAGAAATGGCGCACTTAGAACAGATCTACCGCTTTATGACTTGCTTTAAATGAGAATGACACATCTATAACACACATTTCTATGTGAATTTGGTAAAGGTCGACTGGTTTTCTGATTTGGTAAAGGTCGACTGGTTTTCTGATCCACACACCTAGCTTTTTTTAAAGGTATCTGTGACCAACAGATACCTTAAATATCTGTATTCCCAGTCATGTGAAATCCATAGATTAGGGTAGGGCCTAATGAATTCATTTCAATTGACTGATTTCCTTGTATGAACTGTAACTCAGTAAAATCTTTGAAATTATTGCATGTTGCGTTTATATTTTTATTACATATTGCAGCTTTAAAATGATTATTTGTGTACCTGTTTGGCATTTTACTGCATTGTTAGGAGCTCGTAACGTAAGCATTTCGCTGCACCCACTATAACCCCTGCTAAACTGGGTATGCGACCAATAAACTTTGATTTGATCCTAGACTATGGTAACATCATCTACACTATATATACAAAAGTATGTGGACACCCCTTTAAATGAGTGGATTCAGCTATTTCAGCCACACCCGTTGCTGACAGGTGTATAAAATCGAGCACACAGCCACAAACATTGGCAGTAGAATGGCCTTACTGAAGAGCTCAGTGACTTTCAACATGGCACCGTCATAGGATGCCACCTTTCCAACAAGCCAGTTCGTCAACTGCAAGTGCTGTTATTGTGAAGTGGAAACGTCTAGGAGCAGCAACAGCTCTGTGCTTCCAACTTTGAGGCAACAGTTTGGGGAAGGCACTTTCCTGTTTCAGCATGACAATGCCCCCGTGCACAAAGCGAGGTCCATACAGAAATGGTTTGTCGAGATCGGTGTGGAAGAACTTGACTGGCTTCCACAGAGCCCTGACCTCAAGCCCATCGAAAACCTTTGGGATGAATTGGAATGCCGACTGCGATCCAACTATGCAGGCCATGGATCTATCTAATCAAATCCAACATCAGTGCCCGACCTCACTAATGCTCTTGTGGCTGAATGGAGGCAAGTCCCCGTAGCAATGTTCAAACATCTAGTGGAAAGTCTTCCCGGAAGTGTGGAGGCTCTTATACAGCAAACTCCATATTAATGCCCATGATTTTGGAATGAGATATTCGTCAAGCAGGTGTGTGTGTGTTTGTGTGTGTGTCTACGTGCTCACCTTGTCCCCAGGTGTGTGTGGATGGCTTTGTAACATGAGAAGGTGTGTGCCAGAGAAGAGTCATGAAAACAGATGGTTGGGAGATGGGGCCTGATTAGATACAGCAGTAGCAGCAACATATGGCACACCAACATCAGTGCAGCCACTAACCAAACAATCCACACAGACCTCAATAAAGACTGACAGAAAGGACAGAAACATGACAGTATTTCTCTTTATTGCACGTCATGAGTAAATGATAGGCAGCTCTTTACAAACTCAAAGGCAACCTACAGTACACCATCTTGTCTCTTTATTTTATTTTCATAATAGTCGACACCTTTTCTTATGTAAGTAGACAGTCAAGGTTATCAGATGTCGGTTAATGAACTTTTTTCTATTGATTTAGAGTATGTGATACTCCCCCTCTTCCTTAGTCAATATGTTATTATGGAAGCGGACACATCTCTACACAGCACTGATCCTGTATGAGGAGTTTTCAGAGCTAACCTGTGGTGTTCTCTTCTATAACAGAATCCCAGACATCCAACTGCACTTCAAGTCCTCATTCTCATAAAAAAGTCATATTAACCAGGTTGTCAATACTAGTTGAGTGGCGCGGCACAGGAATCATGTAATGCACTCTCTTCTCGAAACTCGAGTTGGGCAGCATTGAAACTCGCCATCCCTCATGCCACCTTAAAGGGAAGCTCTTGCGGAACAGGTGCTGCAGGCTGGGAGGCAGGCGTGTGTAGCCCCCCTCCCCCATGTCCCCCAGCTGGATGAGGATGACGCTCATCTCACTGTGGACCAGAGCCTGGTGGAGCCCCACCTGACAGACAGTCATAGTCTTCTGCAGGGGTCAGTGAGGATGAGTAGCCCCACTGGCCCCTTGACCTCCCAACCCTGAGCCTGACCCTGAGCTTGAGCTGGTGGTCAGGATGACCATCAGCCTCCTGCTCGGCCGCATACATTAGCCTCCGCCGGTCTGGGTACACAACAGAGGAGTGGAAGAAGTTTAAATTTTTAACAGTTTATTACTGTTAAATTTGCCTCTTTGAGGGCAGGGCATTGTCTAAAAGAACCAACCTTCTCCAGGTAAGTCGTCTCTGCTGTGGATGAAGAGTCCTAAGCCTCACTTCTGCTCCAGGACAGTGGGCAGAACGTTGCTCACAGAGTGACACGTTCTCCTCCATGCCTTGGTCTACACCAACCATCTGGTAGACAACTTAAGCATCATAGACCTTCCCATCTGAAAACACAGATAAAGAGAATTTCTGTCTAACCTCTACATGAAAAGAGTGGATTCTAGAGATTTGATTCAATTCTATTTGAACTGAAATTGAGTTATTTTATCATAAATGGCCCATGATTTATTACTTAAATTCTGTAATTTGAGCAAAATGAGCATTACTTTACTTTGAGCAGATAGGCCTACTGCAGACTAGGCCTACTGTACTCCCAATACTATACCGGTATAGGCTGAATAAGCACTTCTGTACAATGAAAAATAGTAACAATTCCTTTTAAGGGGTCCTAATTACACTGTAATCACATGTGCAATTACACTGTAACAACTTTTGTAATTAACTGTAACGACTCATAGTTACAATGTAATAAACACATGTACCTGGTAGTAATTGCGGTCTGTAATTACAGAACTGTAACAACAAATGCTTGTTACCATGCTTGTTATAAATGGGCAGGTTTCCACTAAATTCACCAACTTAGTGTTTTGCTTCATCTCAGCTGCATCTGATTCATGAACAGCTATGACAAAGGTTGGGATCCCTTGTGGATGCGCTGGGTGTCTGAGAGATTATAGTCTATGCTCAATAGGCTCTAATTACTTAACTGGGAATGTGCACTGTTCAAAATATATCTCCAGTCAACGTTGCTAGCACTTGCCCACAAAATAAAACGTACCATCTGTGTTAACTTGGTTGAGCTTACAAAAAACGATTGAATACGAGTGTCATCCCAGATGAGGAATAAGACACTATTTCAAAGCACATGTAATGTTTGCCTAAGTACAATGTAATTACTAGTTGTTACACAGGATTTAGCTAGTTAAAATGAAGTCTTGAGGGGTACTTACCTGTAACTAATGTGTGCTTATACAGTACATTACCCATCCTGACAACCTGGCCCTCATTTTAAAGCTTCTGGAAGTGTGATCCAAGTGTGAGAATAAACGCACTAGTATGCCCTTATGTCAGTCATCAGTCAAAAAATAGGGTGTCTTGTCCTGCTCCTGAAATCTTCTCCTGCAATCATTCCAGTCATCAGAAACAGAGCATTGGGGTGCATGTGTGTACGCAATTACAATTACAATGACAATTTAATATGGTCAATTTCAGAAAATTTTATATAACATAAGCATACTGTTGACAAGTAGGCAATGGTGTAACGGAATGTTTTGCCTTGTGCGGTAGGTTTTGTGGGTTTTGACATTCTTATGTAGGTGTCATAACCAGCCATAAAATAATACAATATATGTCACAACAGTTCTAAATATACACTATATATACACAAAAGTATGTGGACACCTGTTCAAATTAGTGGATTTGGCTATTTCAGCCACACCTGTTATTGACAGGTGTATAAAAATGAGCACACATCCATGCAATGAATGGCCTTAATGAAGAGCTCCGTGACATTGAACGTGGCACCTTCACAGGATGCCACCTTTCCAACAAGTCAATTTGTCAGCACAAGAACTGTTCATCAGGAGCTCCATGAAATGGGTTTCCGTGGCCGAGCAGCTGCACACAAGCCTAAGATCACCATACGCAATGTCAAGCGTTGGTTGGAGTGGTGTAAAGCTCACCGCATTGGACTCTGGAGCAGTGGAAACGCATTCTCTGGAGTGATAAATCACGCTTCACCATCAGGCAGTCCGACGGACTAATCTGGGTTTGGCGGATGCCAGGAGAACGCTACCTGCCCCAATGCATAGTGCCAACTGTAAAGTTTGGTGGAGGAGGAATAATGGTCTGGGGCTGTTTTTCAAGGTTCGGGCTAGGCCCCTTAGTTCCAGTTAAGGGAAATCTTAACGCTACAGCATACAATGATATTCCAGACGATTCTGTGCTTCCAACTTTGTGGCAACAGTTTGGGGAAGGCCCTTTCCTGTTTCAGCATGACAATGCGCCCGTGCACAAAGCGAGGTCCATTGAGAAATGGTTTCGAGATCGGTGTGGAAAAACTTGACTGGCCTGCATAAAGCCCTGACCTCAACCCCATCGAACACCTTTGGGCTGAATTGGAAAGCCGACTGCGAGCCAGGCCTAATTGCCCAACATCAGTGCTCGACTTCACTAATGCTCTTGTGGCTGAATAGAAGCAAGTCCCCTTAGCAATGTTCCAACATCTAGTGGAAAGCCTTCCCAGAAGAGTGGAGGCTGTTATAGCAGCAAAGGGGGGACCAACTCCATATTAATGCCCATGATTTTGGAATGAGATGTTTCCCATACTTTTGGTAATATAGTGTGTGTGTCATGACAGTGTTATAACCATATTATTACAGGTTATGACAACTTATGTCAACTGTTATGACATATTATGACATGGTTATGACCGTTTCATAACGTGTTATGACTCTGGGTGTCAAGTAAAGTGTTACTGCGAGATCCAAGTGGGAGAAAACACTAGTACACCACAGAGTACATGTAATATCTGCAGAAGTAGAATGTAACTACCAGGTGCTACACATGAATTGGCTAGTTATAATGAAGTTTATCTTGTACCGATAGCCAGTGGTGGAAAAAGTACCCAATTGTCATACTTGAGTAAAAGTAAACATACCCTAATAGAAAATGACTGAAGTAAAAGTGAAAGTCACCCAGAAAAATACTCCTTGAGTAAAAGTCTAAAAGTATTTGGTTTTAAATATACTTAAGTATCAAAAGTAAAAGTATACACTACCGGTCAAACGTTTTAGAACACCTACTCATTCAAGGGTTTTTCTTTATTTTTACTATTTTCTTCATTGTAGAATAATAGTGAAGACATCAAAACTATGAAATCACACATGGAATCATGTAGTAACCAAAAAAGTGTTAAACAAATATATTTTATATTTGAGATTCTTCAAATAGCCACCATTTGCCTTGATGACAGCTTTGCACACTATTGGCATTCTCTCAACCAGCTTCATGAGGTAGTCACCTGGGATGCATTTCAATTAACAGGTGTGCCTTCTTAAAAGTTCATTTGTGGAATTTCTTTCCTTCTTAATGTGTTTAAGCCAATCAGTTGTGTTGTGACAAGGTAGGGGGGTATACAGAAGATATCCTATTTGGTAAAAGACCAAGTCCATATTATGGCAAGAACAGCTCAAATAAGCAAAGAGAAACGACAATCCATCATTACTTTAAGACATGAAGGTCAGTCAATATGGTCAAGAACTTTGAACGTTTCTTCAAGTGCAGTCGCAAAAACCATCAAGCGCTATAATGAAACTGGCTCTCATGACATCCACCACAGGAATGGAAGACCCAGAGTTACCTCTGCTGAAGAGGACAAGTTCATTAGTTACCAGCCTCAGAAATTGCAGCCCAAATAAATGCTTCACAGAGTTCAAGTCACAGACACATCTCAACATCAACTGTTCAGAGGAGACTGTGTGAATCAGGCCTTCATGGTCGAATTGCTACAAATAAACCACTACTAAAGGACACCAATAATAAGAAGAGACTTGCTTGGGCCAAGAAACACGAGCAATGGACATTAGACCGGTGGAAATGTGTACTTTGGTCTGATGAGTCGAAATTTGAGATTTTGGGTTCCAACCGCTGTGTCTTTGTGAGACACGGTGTGGGTGAACGGATGATCTCTGCATGTGTAGTTCCCACCGTAAAGCATGGAGGAGAAGGTGTTATGGTGTGGGGGTGCTTTGCTGGTGACACCGTCTGTGATTTATTTAGAATTAAAGGCACACTTAACCAGCACGGCTACCACAGCATTCTGCAGTGATATGCCATCCCATCTGGTTTGGGCTTAGTGGGACTATCATTTGTTTTTCAACAGGACAATGACCCAACACACCTCCAGGCTGTGTAAGGGCTATTTTACCAAGAAGTAGAGTGATGGAGTGCTGCATCAGATGACCTGGCCTCCACAATCCCCTGACCTCAACCAAATTGAGATGGTTTGGGATGAGTTGGACCGCAGAGTGAAGGAAAAGCAGCCAACAAGTGCTCAGCATATGTGGGAACTCCTTCAAGACTGTTGGAAAAGCATTCCAGGTGAAGTTAGTTGAGAGAATGCCAAGAATGTGCAAAGCTGTCATCAAGGCAAAGGGTGGCTATTTGAAGAATCTCAAATATAAAATGTATTTTGATTTGTTTAACACTTTTTTGGTTACTACATGATTCCATATGTGTTATTTCATGGTTTTGATGTCTTCACTATTATTCTACAATGTAGAAAATTGTTAAAATAAAGAAAGTCCCTTGAATGAGTAGGTGTTCTAAAACGTTTGACCGGTAGTGTAAATCATTTCACATTCCTTATATTAAGCACTTTTTTTTTTTTATTGTACTTTTTAAATATTATGGACAGCCAGGGGCACACTCCAACACTCAGACAAAGCAACTGTGTTTAGTGAGTCCACCAGGTTAGAGGCAGTAGGGATGACCTGGGATGTTCTCTTGATAAGTGTGTGAATTGGACCATTTTCCTTTCCTGCTAAGCATTCGAAATGTAATGAGTACTTTTGGGTGTCAGGGAAAATATATTGAGTAAAAAGTACATTATTTTCTTTAAAACTGTAGTGGAGTAAAAGTAAAAGTAGTAAAGTAAAGTACTGATACCAGAACAGGCCTTGCACAAACGTTTTCCCCCAGCACATGTTCTGGTTGGCGCCCGTATTGCCTTCATGGTTGTTTTCCTTACAAATTGGACTTTGGACATGTGTGCGTTCCTATCAAAGTATGTGGCTTATTTTCTGTATATGGCGTTGTCGTTTCTGCTGTAGCACACCCTGTATGAATGTATGGATCATAATGTATTTACTGTTTTATTCACATGTTTTCAAGTACTGGTGACAAATCATGGATTCCGATTCTTGCATAGATTGTAATGGACACATATGATGTGTGTAACATACTTTTTTGAATGTTGTGCTGATTATGATGAGCTAATGCTAAGTAAGCTATTTGCCGGCTATGTGTGGCGCCATGTTTGTTGACAATTCTGGTTGTCACGTAAGGGTCTGTCAGACCAAAGATGTTATAACAAGGGATAGTTCACTCGACTGATTTATGGTTCTTTCAAGATGTCGTATCGGGTGAATGGTGGCAATTATTGCTGTCAATCAAGGAGTCCGCTCAAGCTGCACCGTGTTAGAGGCTTTTATTAAAATCACGAGGTTACAGCATAAGTTACAGACCCGCGGTGTCTGGAGAACGGCGTCCCAGATTGCAATGGCCGTTCTGTCTCTCTCTCGTTTAGCCCCTACTTATAAACAATGCAAAAAGATGGGCTCCCTCTTCTGGCCAATCACCAGTCTCCCCTGTCTACAACACACTTCCTGTCTGTTGTATGTGACGTTACACTAAAACATTCCCTCTTGATACTAAAATCAACATTCTTTCAGTTCCACTTAAAAACATTTAACAACGTCATAATCTCAATACACGACAAAGACATCTGTGAACTCGGAAAAATACTAGGTAAAATCATGACGTCAATGATCTTCAGGTCGGAAAGTCGGAGCTCTAGAAAGAGGCCCGAGTTGGATGACCGTTCAAAACGATTTTACCCAGTCGGAGCTCGTTTTTTCTCGAGTTGCCAGTTGTCCTGAACGCACTGAGGTCGGAAGTCGGAGATTTCACAGTTCCCAGTTGTTTTGAACGCGGCATCAGATTGTAATTGTGGTACCTCATGGTTGCCAACTCAGACCCCCCTTTCGAGGGGTTTTATTTTTATTTAGTGTATAAACTTCTCCTGTGTTGGCCCCCATTTATTGATAAATCCCCCATAATAGTAATATTTCCTGCATCATATCCCCCCACGATACCTTCCCCCATGGACTTGAACCCCCCCCCACAAGCCCGCCTAAAATGGTTTCATCCCTGTTTAGCTTTCGCGCTACGGTTAGGCTACGCAGTAGGCTTGTATTTGGTGTGATGATCTGTGAGGTGAAAACATTTTATTTGCTTTGTGATTTGTCAAAAACGGTAAATGACTTTCAAAGTCATGTGCTCCGGTTCTTGTATACACTGTAACAAGTACATCAACGATTTGTAATATGCTGAAAAGTGACTAAACTAAATTCATATTTTTCAGGCAATGAGCGCAGCCATCTTTGACTTTGTTTATTTGCGTTTTATAGTGAATGGCATTCTGGGATTAGGGAGTTTTCGCCAATTCAAACATAAACAAACATGGCTGCCATCATAAAGCTGCTGTAAATTTAGCTGACACGCATTTCTTTTCTAAACAACGTTACATTAGTCTATTGTGCTCACCAGAGATGTGGTACATTGTAAACTAGTCTAGGTTGCTAACTTATGTTTAGTTTTTTGTAAGCGCAACCTGTTATTTAAACTGGTTTATGGAATGAGTTTGGCTGTGGATGTGTTCCGTGTGATGCTTGGATGATGAAGTTCGCATTTATCTTTTACAATAAAAGGTAAAATTGAGGAATAAAGTTTAAGACCTTTATTTTCCATCAGTACCAACAAATATTTAGATGCTGTTCAGACAACAATGCTGTTTAGACGCGTTTGTAGCGTCATACGTTCTGTTGCTACTGTTCCAATCACATATTTGAGATTGTACATTGCAGGGACCACTCAACAATGATCACACATAGGTGATCATATGTGTCAAAGGGTTAAAGTATTTTTAATTAAAGATGCACTCTCAAACTTTTGTATAATTTTAGCCAGTAGTTTTGAAAGTGGTGCTCATGAGCCAAAAGTGGTCCCCGTTTTTTGTGTACTACATCATCAAATTGTGTACTACATCATCCATTTCGTATGATATGTTACGAATCCAATTCGTACTATATGTTACAAATTTGTTGTGCTTTAGATCCTGGTGTGCATCTTTAAGTACCGGTACTTTAGTTTACACCATTGCCAATAGCATCCCAACACACCATATGTCATCCTGCACAAGCCTTGTGATATGTGTTAGCCATCTGAGAACCGATCTCCTCATTGACACAACTCTGCTTAGATCGCCAGGTAATAAGTTAACTTTGGTGTTTTGTTTACTAGTTTAGCGACCTGGCTAACGCTGTCGCTGCTGGCAAGTATTGAGCTAGCCTAGCTAGCTAGCTAGTTGGCTATTAATGACATATCCGCAATCAGCCATGTGGTGTGCATTTTTGTGTTTGGAAAAGTCTGGCGTTAAGTGAGTGAGAGGGGAAATGGTTGCATATCCCAGAACCAACGGGTGTCTATGAGCAGGGGTTGTGAGAGGGAGCTTTCAATTTTGTGTAGATGAGGGATATACATTTTTAAATATAGTATACATCTAATCTATTTTTTTATTGTCCTATCATGATGGAACGATCCCCAACCCTATATCCTGGACACCCACTTGAGCGACCCATACACCAAAGAGAAGTTCCCATCTGTTTTATGGACCTGCTGTGAATTGCCTATATGCAGCCTAAACAGAGAAATAAATGTGGTCAGAGACCTACTTGAGCAGCACCGCCACCTCAAGATTCTGAGCCTGCCTGGCAGGGTTGGTCCTACAAAGCCAGAGCCCCCGATGGGGGAGCATAATATACAAGGAAATTCTCAAAGCTGCTAATGAGAACCTTGACGACCTTGTACCTAGCCGGTGGGGATTCCGGTGGGGTACCCCCACCCAGGTAGTGGCAGTGCTGGCAACACTGGCTGCAGTAACCCATGGGGAGGGGGTCACACTCGGACAATCATTGAGGGGGCTTACTATTGTGGCCCAGGTGGCACAAAATAATCAAAGGTATGACTGCACGGAGATGCTTGGGGAAATGGTTACAATGGGGGACCAGAGTGTTTGAGTGTGTGAGTGTGTGTGCGTGTGTGAGAGTTTGTGTCCAGCATCTGTTATTTGTATGGGGGATACAATCTTCCCAGCTCTGCAGATTTGGCTGTGAAGAGACAGAATCATTAGATCATTTGTTTTGGTACTGTCCATTTGTAGCTTGTTTCTGGACACAGGTCCAGGAATGGCTGAAGGATTGCAATATTTGCATGGCGCCGACCCTGCAGATAGCACTACTGGGTGATCTGAAAAGTCATAGTCAATCGATCAATAATATAATAATACTTTTAGCAAAGATGTTTAGTATTTAGTCAGCCACTATTTGTGCAAGTTCTCCCACTTAAAAAGATGAGAGAGGCCTGTAAATTTCATCATAGGTACACGTCAACTATGAAAGACAAATTGAGAAAAAAAAATCCAGAAAATCACATTGTAGGATTTTTAATGAATTTATTTGCAAATTATGGTGGAAAATAAGTATTTGGTCACCTACAAACAAGCAAGATTTCTGGCTCTCACAGACCTGTAACTTCTTCTTTAAGAGGCTCCTCTGTCCTCCACTTGTTACCTGTATTAATGGCACCTGTTTGAACTTGTTATCAGTATAAAAGAAACCTGTCCACAACCTCAAACAGTCACACTCCAAACTCCACTATGGCCAAGACCAAAGAGCTGTCAAAGGACACCAGAAACAAAATTGTAGACCTGCACCAGGCTGGGAAGACTGAATCTGCAATAGGTAAGCAGCTTGGTTTGAAGAAATCAACTGTGGGAGCAATTATTAGGAAATGGAAGACATACAAGACCACTGATAATCTCCCTCGATCTGGGGCTCCACGCAAGATCTCACCCCGTAGGGTCAAAATGATCACAAGAACGGTGAGCAAAAATCCCAGAACCACACGGGGGGACCTAGTGAATGACCTTTAGAGAGCTGGGACCAAAGTAACAAAGCCTACCATCAGTAACACACTACGCCGCCAGGGACTCAAATCCTGCAGTGCAAGACGTGTCCGCCTGCTTAAGCCAGTACATGTCCAGGCCCGTCTGAAGTTTGCTAGAGTGCATTTGGATGATCCAGAATAGGATTGGGAGAATGTCATATGGTCAGATTAAACCAAAATAGAACTTTTTGGTAAAAACTCAACTCGTCGTGTTTGGAGGACAAAGAATGCTGAGTTGCATCCAAAGAACACCATTCCTACTGTGAAGTATGGGGGTGGAAACATCATGCTTTGGGGCAGTTTTTCTGCAAAGGGACCAGGACGACTGATCCGTGTAAAGGAAAGAATGAATGGGGCCATGTATCGTGAGATTTTGAGTGAAAACCTCCTTCCATCAGCAAGGGCATTGAAGATGAAACGTGGCTGGGTCTTTCAGCATGACAATGATCCCAAACACACCGCCCGGGCAACGAAGGAGTGGCTTCGTAAGAAGCATTTCAAGGTCCTGGAGTGGCCTACCCAGTCTCCTGATCTCAACCCCATAGAAAATCTTTGGAGGGAGTTGAAAGTCTGTGTTGCCCAGCGACAGCCCCAAAACATCACTGCTCTAGAGGAGATCTGCATGGAGGAATGGGCCAAAATACCAGCAACAGTGTGTGAAAACCTTGTGAAGACTTACAGAAAACGTTTGACCTGTGTCATTGCCAACAAAGGGTATATAACAAAGTATTGAGAAAGTTTTGTTATTGACCAAATACTTACTTTCCACCATAATTTGCAAATAAATTCATAAAAAATCCTACAATGTGATTTTCTGGATTTTTTTTTCTCATTTTGTCTGTCATAGTTGACATGTACCTATGATGAAAATTACAGGCCTCTCTCATCTTTTTAAGTAGGAGAACTTGCACAATTGGTGGCTGACTAAATACTTTTTTTCCCCACTGTACATACCTTTGTAATCGGTTAAACAGAACGACACGTAGAATTTAAAGCCCTTCTCCAATTTGCTTTTCGGCACTGACATTGTGGCCCTGGCATTTCTATAGACACCATTTACTGTTAAGTGTTAGTGCAGCGTAGAGAGGCTCGCCAGTCGCCATTTCATGTAATTGCTGTGCATTCACTCACTGCTGCATGTATTTAATCTCATCCAGGTAAATTGGTCCACAAGTGTATTTTGATTTTGTTTTCTCTTTATGCTGTATTTTTTAGAAGCATCCTGCTGCAGACTGTGCGCGCTGAGGGAGCCTAGTCTGTGAATGTCTCAGATGGTATTTTTGTGTCTCAGTTGGTATTTGCTAATGGAGCGCCCTAACGCCCTGGACCAAAGCTATAATCTGCCACTAGCTCTGGTCTAGGGCATAGCTAGTAGCTTGGTCTGCACTAATTAGCTCTGGTCCAGGGCGTAGCTAGTAGCTAGCTAGCTCTGGTCCACACTAGCACTGGTCATAGGTTCTGAGGTCACTGACGCCAGGAGAGGTATGAAGACTGATGAAACTTGAATCGACTAAATTCATGTTATTGTGTGAATTAAATTGTCATGTTTGGATTGTTTAAATATTTCATGAATTGTTATATGTTCCATTGTACTGTGAGTGCTATGGATTTATTGTTACAGAGAAACTGTTATTCTGTTCGTCAGACGGCGGATAGCTCAAAGAGGAGCAGCACAGGGGTGCGCCCGTATAATTTAGATAAGAGTTGTGATGATCAGATCCAATAATGGTTGTGTTGTTTTCATGCCTTTTGTTTTAATGTTTTGGGCCATCCAAGTGATGTTAATTAGACGATAGGAGATACTGGGAGTTGGAGCTATTAGAGTAATAAAAGCTGGGTACAAACGTTGATCATGGAGTCATTGGTAAATCGTTCTCCTGATGTACGTTTGTATGTCATAGTAGTGGATTTTCTATGCTGTTAAGATTTAAAATATTTTGAATTATTTTTATCGTGAAGATTTCTGGTATTTGCCTATTTTATTCTTATTGCATAACTGTAATAAATCGGATTACTTTTAAATGGATACGAACTGGATTTCTCACATTTCTGGGTAATATTCCTTGAATTATTATTTGGTGAAATGTCTAATGGTAAATGTAATTTACAATTTACATTGCATATATGTTTGGTGTCTAACTGTGCAGCTCTGAGCTGAGGTTAACTAAATCATTTAATGCTAGGACACTGATTGCAAGATATTAGCTCATTGTCCCTTGGCCTCTTAACAATTGCATAACGGTAAACCTAGACAAGTGCATTTTATAGTATTCCGAGTGGTGACTTAAGGTTTGCTACCTTGGCTAGATCCATCGGATACGATTATGGGCCTATAGCATTCACATGATAATGGAGTCAGATGGTATATGATATTAGGGTCGTAAACCCATAAACTAATTCTGTGCTACACTAGCTTTGGTCCAGGGTGTAGCTAGTAGCTAGCTAGCTCTGGTCCGCACTAACTAACTCTGGTCGAGGCTGGAGCTAGTTGTAGCAAGTATCTAGCTAGCTCTGGTCCGCACTAGCTCTGGTCCAGGGCTAGCTAGCAGCTAGATACTAGCTAGTCATGTAATCTCACCACCGTGCTGTTGGTGGCAGTAACGCATCATCTTCTCTGGGACCATTCAACATCCTGTCTCAGCTCGTATGTCTCATGGCATCTGTTCCCTGAGAAGGTACAGTATCTGCTGAAGCCAGACCCTATTGGTATTTTTGGCTACTTGCCATTGTTTTATGCATTTATATTAGCCAGTGGTCTTTTGCAATGACACATTTTACATTTACGTCATTTAGCAGACGCTCTTATCCAGAGCGACTTACAAATAGGTGCATTCACCTTATAGCCAGTGGGATAACCACTTTACAATGTTTTTTTATTTTTCTTATTTTTTGTTTAAAAAAAATATTCTTTTTATTTATTTATTATTATATATTAATATTTTTTTTTTGGGGGGGTAGAAGGATTACTTTATCCTATCCCAGGTATTCCTTAAAGAGGTGGGGTTTCAAATGTCTCCGAAAGGTGGTGAGTGACTCCGCTGTCCTAGCGTCGTGAGGGAGCTTGTTCCACCATTGGGGTGCCAGAGCAGCGAACAGTTTTGGCTGGGCTGAGCGGGAACTATGCTTCCGCAGAGGTAGGGGAGCCAGCAGGCCAGAGGTGGATGAACGCAGTGCCCTCGTTTGGGTGTAGGGACTGATCAGAGCCTGAAGGTACAGAGGTGCCGTTCCCCTCACAGCTCCGTAGGCAAGCACCATGGTCTTGTAGCAGATGCGAGCTTCAACTGGAAGCCAGTGGAGTGTGCGGAGGAGCGGGGTGACGTGAGAGAACTTGGGAAGGTTGAACACCAGACGGGCTGCGGCATTCTGGATGAGTTGTAGGGGTTTAATGGCACAGGCAGGGAGCCCAGCCAACAGCGAGTTGCAGTAATCCAGACGGGAGATGACAAGTGCCTGGATTAGGACCTGTGCCGCTTCCTGTGTAAGGCAGGGTCGTACTCTCCGAATGTTGTAGAGCATGAACCTACAGGATCGGGTCACCGCCTTGATGTTAGCGGAGAACGACAGGGTGTTGTCCAGGGTCACGCCAAGGCTCTTCACACTGTGGGAGGAGGACACAACGGAGTTGTCAACCGTGATGGCGAGATCATGGAACGGGCAGTCCTTCCCCGGGAGGAAGAGCAGCTCCGTCTTGCCGAGGTTCAGCTTGAGGTGGTGATCCGTCATCCATACTGATATGTCTGCCAGACATGCAGAGATGCGATTCGCCACCTGGTTATCAGAAGGGGGAAAGGAGAAAATTAGTTGTGTGTCCTCAGCGTAGCAATGATAGGAGAGGCCATGTGAGGATATGACAGAGCCAAGTGACTTGGTGTATAGCGAGAATAGGAGAGGGCCTAGAACTGAGCCCTGGGGGACACCAGTGGTGAGAGCACGTGGTGCGGAGACAGCTTCTCGCCACGCCACTTGGTAGGAGCGACCGGTCAGGTAGGACGCAATCCAAGAGTGAGCCGCGCCGGAGATGCCCAGCTCGGAGAGGGTGGAGAGGAGGATCTGATGGTTCACAGTATCAAAGGCAGCAGACAGGTCTAGAAGGACAAGAGCAGAGGAGAGAGAGTTAGCTTTAGCAGTGCGGAGAGCCTCTGTGACACAGAGAAGAGCAGTCTCAGTTGAATGACCAGTCTTGAAACCTGACTGGTTTGGATCAAGAAGGTCATTCTGAGAGAGATAGCAAGAGAGTTGGCTAAAGACGGCACGCTCAATAGTTTTGGAGAGAAAAGAAAGAAGGGATACTGGTCTGTAGTTGTTGACATCAGAGGGATCGAGTGTTGGTTTTTTGAGAAGGGGTGCAACTCTCGCTCTCTTGAAGACGGAAGGGACATAGCCAGCGGTCAAGGATGAGTTGATCAGCGAGGTGAGGTAAGGGAGAAGGTCACCGGAGATGGTCTGGAGAAGAGATGAGGGGATAGGGTCAAGCGGGCAGGTTGTTGGGCGGCCTGCCATCACAAGTCGCAAGATTTTATCTGGAGAGAGAGGGGAGAAAGAAATCAAAGCATAGGGTAGGGCAGTGTGAGCAGGACCAGCAGTGTCATTTGACTTAACAAACGAGGATCGGATGTCGTCAATCTTTTCAAAATGGTTGACGAAGTCATCCACAGAGAGGGAGGAGGGGGGGCGGGGATTCAGCAGGGAGGAGAATGTGGCAAAGAGCTTCCTAGGGTTAGAGGCGGATGCTTGGAATTTAGAGTGGTAGAAAGTGGCCTTAGCAGCAGAAACAGATGAAGAAAATGTAGAGAGGAGGGAGTGAAAAGATGCCAGGTCTGCAAGGAGTCTAGTTTTCTTCCATTTCCGCTCAGCTGCCCGGAGCTCTGTTCTGTGAGCTCGCAATGAGTCATCAAGCCACGGAGCTGGAGGGGAGGACCGAGCCGGCCGGGAGGATAGGGGACATAGAGAGTCAAAGGATGCAGAAAGGGAGGAGAGGAGGGTTGAGGAGGCAGAATCTGGAGATTGGAGGGAGAAGGATTGAGCAGAGGGAAGAGATGATAGGATGGAAGAGGAGAGAGTAGCGGGAGAGAGAGAGCGAAGGTTGCGACGGCGCATTACCATCTGTGTAGGGGCAGAGTGAGTAGTGTTGGAGGAGAGGGAGAGAGAAAAGGATACAAAGTAGTGGTTGGAGACTTGGAGGGGAGTTGCAGTGAGATTAGTAGAAGAACAGCATCTAGTAAAGATGAGGTCAAGAGTATTGCCTGCCTTGTGAGTAGGGGGGGACGGTGAGAGGGTGAGGTCAAAAGAGGAGAGGAGTGGAAAGAAGGAGGCAGAGAGAAATGAGTCAAATGTAGACGTAGGGAGGTTGAAATCCCCCAGAACTGTGAGGGGTGAGCCATCCTCAGAAAAGGAACTTATCAAGGCGTCAAGCTCATTGATGAACTCTCCAAGGGAACCTGGAGGGCGATAGATGACAAGGATATTAAGCTTAAATGGGCTAGTGACTGTGACAGCATGGAATTCAAATGAGGAGATAGACAGATGGGTCAGGGGAAAAATTGAGAATGTCCACTTGGGAGAGATGAGGATTCCTGTGCCACCACCCCGCTGACCAGATGCTCTCGGGGTATGCGAGAACACATGGTCAGACACTAATTCTAAACTATTTTGTTCAGACTATTTAATAGGAAAATATTACAGTTGATTACTTTTGAATAATAGCAAAAGTGCAGCATAGAGCGGTTAGCCATTTCATGTTACTGCTTCACACTGCATTTATTCACTGCAGTTAATCTCATCTAGTAATAAAAGGCCAGAACCGGCATCAGTGTGTCCCGCGTCCAGTCAGTCTACATGCACCACAACACAAGCAGAACAGAAGCCAGAACACAGTAGCATGGTCCCAGACTGGCTACACTAACAATACATTAAGTTCCATTAATCAACATAGTAGCTTAATTTACCTGTAATTGTGTTAATCTGTCTGTGGAGAAATTGCATGAAATTAAGTTGGATATACATAAAAATAAAGTAACGATATGGTACACACAAACTATGGTGAAATAGTCATTTACATGGGAACAGATCAATGCTTTAGAATAGTGTCAAGGCCCAGTAGGTACACTGAAACTATTGTAAAACTATAACTTAAGTACAGCGCTGAAATAACTGGCTAATGACAGGAAAGTAATAGGAAACAGGTAAACAGAACGGCAACTAGCTACAAGCAAAGACCCAAAAAGTACGTTTCTCAAGTCTTTCTACGAAAGTTCCACATACATTCTTAATAAGTATGGACGGTGCTGCTGAGAAGCGGTAAATTGACCTCAAATACTTACATAACTTCTGCTTCTTAACCTCTATTGATCGTTCTTCAGTAACAAATAATTGTTTCTACATAACTTTACTTGGAGAGGAGCCAAGTAAGGCCCCCTGGCCAAACCCTCCCCTAACCCGGACGACGCTGGGCCAATTGTGCGTCACCCGGTTGTGACACAGCCTGGGATCGAACCCGGGTCTGTAGTGACGTCTCAGGCGCTGCAGTGCCAGACAGTATTGCCTTCTATTGGATATTTTCAACCAGTGCTGTTAACCTCTAATTCACACCCATCGTTTAGGCTCCAAACGCTGTGCCAGAAAGGTGTTCTGCCGAAATGATTGTTCCCACTGACTCCGAACAGGCCTCGCACCAAGCAGCCACCAGGTGGCTGGGGTATATTTAGGGTCACCGAACAGTTGATGGCTGCAACAATCCTTAACTGGAATCAGAAGCAGCGTATTCATACCGCAATAAGTGTTAGACATGTACACAAAGCATGGGGCAACCTTGCCCATGAGAAGCCTACATGGATCAATTTCCTCCCCATGTATGGAGGCTGAGGGCTTTGAGTGGCAGTGTATGGGCCCCTCTTCCCAGCGATCCAAACAAAAGCCTATTTTCTGGGAGGGAGTTGAGGCCTCAAGCCATCCCATACAGATCATAGCATGTCTGTGTGGGGATGGTAGACGTGAACTATAGAAGGCCAGATGGCATTTAGTCAGAACTGAATGTAATGACGCTGCTTTTGTAAAGTAGTGAGCCTCAATACAGTAGATACCATACAAGAGTAGTGAACTACACCAAATACCAGAATTTGTGTATAAGTGCAGACACATTTTTATTAGTCAATTGACAAAGTAAGCAACCTTAAGCATTTAATACCACACTTGCTATTAAAGTGAACACCATTCAGTTTAAGGAAGCCAATATTTGTCATTTAGAGCATAAGCAGCATGTGTAGGGATGACAGTCCTCCAGAATCCTTCACACCCCAGCTTTGACCTGGCTGTTGGGTGGGAGGGGCTTGCCCAGGTGGGTTCCGACAGTCAGGCCGAACTCACTGGCTGCTTGCTTCTCCTGGATATCCTCTTTGAGCTGGAAGCCCAGTCCTCCATCGAAGCTGTCCGAGGGGGTGAAGGTGAGTGGAGTTTCTCCCATTAGACCTTGCAGCCGCGTGCACCATGCCTCTAGCATGCTACGGCGAGCCTCGGAGGGGATGTGGGGTGGAGCCCAGAAGATCTGAGGAGCCAGAACCTGGAAACCACAGTAGTGCAGGATGCCATTCTAGAAGAGGGAATTAACTGGTTTAAGCATGCTCAAGTAGATACATATGAATTGATTTGGCCAAGTGAATTATTGAAATGAGTGCTTGCCAGCCTGGAAGTCAAACATTTGTGTGTGTTATCCAGTGGGGATACCAGAGCAAAGCAAAAGCTCATTGCTGGTAGTGCCAGCCAAGCCTAACATACCTGCAGTGGCCACAGGGTGACATTCATGTCTCCATTGATACCATTGGCACTGAACATAGACTCCTGGGATCCAGTGGTGAAGGACAGCATGGCTTTCTTGTCCTGGGGGAAAACCATCCAGGTGAGGAGAAATGTAAAATGGACCACAGGAACATTCCAACCATGTATTTTTTTTAAGGCACGTTGCAGTCAATTAATTTCTGTGCTGATGACAGGAAAAGTGTTCAGTGATATTTCCTGATTGTTTTTTCAACCAGCAACTATTACACAGGACCTTTAGTCAGGTTTGGGATGGGTGGCGTGTCAGCGACGTCACACCAGGCCATAAACTATACAAATATATAAATGCAACATGTAAAGTGTTGGTCCCATGAGCTGAAAAAAAAAAGATTCCAGAAATGTAACATATGCACAAAAAGCGTCTCTATAGGTTGTGCACAAATTGGTTTACATCCCTGTTAGTGAGCATTTATCCTCTGCCAAGATAATCCATCCACCTGACAGGTGGGATATCAGAAGCTGATTAAACCGCATGATCATTACATGGGTGCTGAGGACAATAAAAAGGCCACTAAAATGTTGTCACATCACAGGTGTCAAGTTGAGCGTGCAATTGGCATGCTGACTAGGAATTTAAATGTTAATTTCTCTACCATAAACCCTCAATATTGTTTTAGAGAATTTGGCACAATGTCCAACTGGCCTCACAACCACGCCAACCCAGGACCTCCACATCTGGCTTCACCTGCGGGATCGTTTGAGGGAAGCTCATCTGTGCGCTTGTCCTCACCAGGGTCTTGACCCGACTGCAGTTTGGTGGCATAACAGACTTCAGTGGGCAAATGCTCACCGTCATGCTGAAGATGTGGGCTTTACATCTGTACCGGGCGAGTGGTTTACTGATGTCAACAGAGTGCCCCATGGTTGAGTTGTTATGGACAAGTATAAGCTACAGACAACTGCATTTGAAGTCTAAGGCAATTTGAATGCACAGAGATTGACGAGATCCGGAGGCCCGTTGTCATGCCGTTCAGCAGTCATCACCTCATGTTTCAGCATGATCATGCATGGCCCCATGGCGCAAGGATGTGTACACAATTCCTGGAAGTTCAAGATGTCCCAGTTCTACCATGGCCGGCATACTCAGACATGTCACCCATTGAGCATGTTTGGGATGCTCTGGAGCGATAGTGTTTCAGTTAACTTCACAGCTATTGAAGAGTGGGACATTCCACAGGCCACAATCAGCCTGATCAACTCTAAGCGAAGGAGCTGTGTCACGCTGCATGAGGCTGACTGGTTCTGAGCCACACACACAAATGTAGACACCCCTTCAAATTAATGCATTTGGCTATTTCAGTCACAGCTGACATATTTATAAAATCAAACACAGCCATGCAATCTCCATAGACAAATATTGACAGAATGGCCTTACTGAAGTGCTCTGACTTTGAACATGGCACAGTCATAGGATGCCACCTTTCCAACAAGTCAGTTTTGACAGATTTTTGCCCTGCTAGAGCTGCCCTTGTCAACTGTAAGTGCTGTTATTGTGAAATGGAAACGTTGAGGAGCAAAAGCTCAGCCGCAAGTTCTAAGCCACACAAACTCAGAACGGGACCGCAGAGTGCGTAACAATTGTCCTCAGTTACACGCACTACCAAGTTGATGTTCGACGAGCAGGTGTCCACATACAGCTGCATTGGGCCTTTAACAGTGACTATGGGATTGCGTCCCTTACCTTGAAGAGTCCCTGGCTGTACCTCTTTTCTGAGGTGTAGGCAAATCCCAGTGTGAGCACCCGGTCCAGCCAGCCCTTCATGATGGCAGGAACAGTGAACCAGTACATGGGGAACTGAGAAATATGGGAGACACTAGTCAACAACCAGTACCTGGAATGGGTGCATTTCAGCCACCATCCAAAAAGTAAAGAGCTGAAGGGTCTACATTTAATTTATAGGCTCAAATTTAGGCTAAGTTCCCTCAGACACTACCCCAGGAGAGCACACCTGGAAAATGACAACCTCCGCATCAGAGAGTTTGCGGTGTTCCTCAGTGATGTCAGCAGAGAGTCGGCCCTCCTGCCACGCCAGCATGGTCTCCTCTCCATATCGGAAGTGTTCAGCATCCTTCACCTCCCCTGATAAAGCATAACAGACTGAGACTAAGCAAGTTGAGGTAGAAAATAAAAGCCACTTACCCACAAAAAGTTTAGCGTTTAATTGGCACACACTTCAGTAATTAAGCAACTCATAGTTCAGACTGTTACCAGTGATGTCATCAGCAGTAGCAGAGGCTTTAAACTTCATGGCGTAGAGGTCAGACACCTCCACCTTACAGCCCTGAGCAGTCAGAGCTGTCACAGCTGCATCTTTAGCTGCAGCGTTAAATGACCCAGTACTCTGGTGGGCATACACGATCAGAACTTTCTCGGCTGCAACACAAGAGCACAGATCAGTCACACAAAGTATTACTCAATGAAATAAACTAGTTTCTCTAGCATAAAGACAAAGTGAAAATGGCACCCAATCTGGAACATACGAAATCACTCACCCATTTTCTAGAGTGCTGCTTGTGATGAGCTAAGGGTCAAGGTGACTTGGAGGGAAACTAGCTGAGACTGACTGAAGGCTGAGACTGCTGCTCTTGTAATGCTCTCTGGACCAAACACACCCTCTCACACAGCTGCCTGTCAATCAGCAATCAAGCTAATAATCTGTCAGTCATTCAATCAATCAGTCTGTCATCGCTCTCTCCCTCTCCCCGGGAGAAGCTCAATTGGTTTTGCTAGACTCCTCGCGTTCTCATGGAATCCTAAAATATATGTGTGAAGTGGCAAAAATAAATTGAGCTGATTGTCCCATACATTTTATAGATAAAAGACAAGGAGCGTATTGTTTAGAAATATGTCCATGCTTTTCTCCTCTGAGAAAACAACAGCTGATTCAAAGGGGGTGTGGCGGATTTCAAAATGCTTCCATGATAGGGAGCAGAGAAGATATACTTGTGCTTCCTCAGCGGGAGGAGGCTATAAAGGAGAGGAGGGCACTCCTCCGTTCCCCTACTAACGAATTTACACACTACTTGACCACTTATCGGTTTCCGGCTCATGGAGGAGAGACTTTTTCCCAATTCAGAATATCTCCCCCTCTCTCACATTCATACGTACACACACTATTATATACTCAACCTGCCAACTGTTTAGTCAATGTACTGTTGTGATGAACACAAGTTAAACTAATCACAGTTTTGGACAGTGTTCCTTATTGCCTGTGAAACATGCCAAGCATTGTTGAAGCTATTCTGGACAATATCTATATCCTGTGGCGCAGGCCAATGTGGGACCACTGACCTCGGCCAACCAGTCTATATCCCTGGGTTTGCGCGTGTATGTGCATGTGTACATGTGCAGGTGTGTGTGTGTGCATGTGTTTGTGCATCTGTGTGTGAGCCTACAGTACTTGCATGCTGGCATCAGAGTGTGTTTACGTGTGTTGTGTGTGTGTGTTCACTTTAGGTGCAGATAGGGTTGCAAAGGGAGGTTATATTTCTGGTAACATTCAAAGTTTAATTTGGTAACTTTCAAGGATTTTATGTAATTTATCACATGAGATCTAGTGGCCTTTTTGGTTACTCAGATTATCACAGTTGTCTGTAATTATCTCTGGCCCTCTGTGTGGCCTTATCACATGTAAAATATATATAAAACAATAAAATATTATTTTAAAATAGAAAATAGAATGACAAAGCTGTAAAACATCCTAAATATAACCCATCAATATAGTGAATACCATTGTTGTTTAATATGAGGGTTTCAGCCAGGGGCGGACTGGATGTCGAGAAGTGAGGGACTATTCCTGGTAGGCCGGTCTGATCAGACCGGCGTGGGCCGCGCTCCTCAACTGGCTCTCTCTCGCTCTCCCAGTCGCTCTCTTTTGTTCTCTCTCTCTTACACACAAACACACACACGACGGCCACTCTCTTGCATGGACTTACTTTCTTAGCTACAGTATACATATCTCCCTGGCATATTACATCATTTATGCAGCAGCATACAATACATTTTTGGACTCAACTTGTTGTACTCACTTGAACAGGGAAGGTGGCGCAGTGATCCTTAGTGGGCAAAAGTCTGGCATTCTCTGGATTTATGGTGCTTTCAAGACAACTGAGAACTCCGAAAAAAAACAAGGTTATGATGTCAGTGATCTTCAGGTCGGAGTTCTAGAAAGAGGCCCGAGTACCCGACTTGGAATTCCGAGTTGGATGACCATTCAAAACGTATTTTCCCAGTCAAAGCTAGTTCCCAGTTGTCTTGAACTCACTGAAGTCTGCGATTTCCCAGTTCCGAGTTTTCAGTTGTTTTGAGCGCGGCAGGAGTCATGCTGGATTGACAGCATGGCCAATGTTGAATGTTTATCCTTTTAAGCTTGGAAAAGAGACCCTTAAACCCAGACTTGGACCACACACCCTCTCCACTGAATAGCAGGCTAGTGATTGCTTTGCAATGCTTACAGTTAGCCACTGATTTCTTCCAAACCACTCATTGTTGAATTTGCGATTTCCAACTTGTTGTGTAATGTTTATGTCCAATGGCTGATGAGCACCGATACATTTTATCAAATAATTTATCTTCATTATTTCTCTTCATATGGCAATGATTGAAAAGGATTTGCCAGTAGATTGTCGACTTGATTCATGTTGATGACTGCTAGCTTGCAAACTAAGATTTTGAAAGTATGATGTTGACATGATCAGTCCAATCAAAGCTATAGTAGATATAACGTGATTTGACGTCATTTTATCTGTGGCCAGTGACCTTGAGCCTTCTTGGATGGGCACTTCTAATGTAACTCTATGGCAGCACCCAAGGGGCTTGAGTTTTCGAGCTCTACCCATAGATTTTGCGGTGACGTAGTGTTCCCAACACTGAGCCAATCACGGCGCAACTAGAGAACATTACCAACCTCTACGCTCCGTATTTTCAGCTGGCTGCTCCACCACCACAGAAAGCACTGAGCTAGGCTGAAACACCTGCATTTTGGAGCTGCCTTACTCAAGAAAGCAAAACAGTTTGTATCCAGCTTTATTAACTCAATGATTTGTTTTATACATTGTTTGCAAACTGATATGTGACACGTATTAATGCCTAAATAACATGCAAAACAGGCTTTTTTTTTTTTTTTGCTAAACAGGTGGGGCTCAAAACCCCACCTGCCCTGAATGACGGGTCACCACTGGGATGACCATCAGCCTCCTGCTCAGCCGCATACATCAGCCTCCACCAACTCCATGCAGTCTGGGGACACAACAGAGGAGTGGAAGTTTTTAACAGTTTATTACTGTTACATTTGCCTCTTAGAGGGCAGGGAACTGTCTAAAAGAACCAACCTTCTCCAGGTACAGTACCAGTCAAAAGTTTGGACACACCTACTTTTTATTTATTTTAATAATAATGACACACATGATTCCATATGTGTTATTTCATAGTTTTGATGTCTTCACTATTATTCTACAATGTAAAAATAAAGAAAAACCCTTGAATGAGTAGGTGTGTCCAAACTTTTGACTGGTACTGTAAGTCGTCTCTGCTGTGGTTGAAGAGTCTTAAGCCTCACTTCTGCTCCAGGACAGTGGGCAGAATGTTGCTCACAAAGTGACACGTTCTCCTCCATGCCTTGGTCTACACCAACCATCTAGTAGACAACTTAAGCATCGTAGACCCCATCTGAAAACACAGATAAAGAGGTTTCTGTCTAGAAAAGAGTGGATTCTAGAGATTTGATTTGAATTCTATTTGAACTGAAATTGAGTTATTTTATCATAAATTGGCCATGATTTATTACTTAAATTCTGTAATTTGAGCAAAATGAGCATTACTTTACTTTGAGCAGATAGGTCTACTGCAGACTAGGCCTACTGTACTGTTTAGACTGCCATCATGTGGTGTGATTAAGAACTACATGTAGTAACATGTTTATATGACTCCCAATACTATGCCGGTTATAGGCTGAATAAGGATTTCTGTACTATGAAATATCTAAGTAGAATAGCATCAGTAGACTTCAGTCTGTGGACTAGATGTTCTTACCCTCAGAATGACCATAATGTTTTAAACTCCACGGAAGAGGAGAGCCAGATCGATGGCAAACACCTCGACGGCCACAGCAGCTAGCAAAAGGAAGAGCAGAAGTGCCACATGTACATGTGTGTTTGTTTCCGCTAACCTTTTGGATTGAGAGTCACCACTGCAGATATCAATTTCTGGTCATTCATGGCCACACACTTACATTTTAGTCATTTAGCAGACGCTCTTATCCAGAGCGACTTACAGTTACTGAGTGCATACATTTTTCATACAGGCCCCCCGTGGGAATCGAACCCACAACCCTGGCGTTGCAAGCGCCATGCTCTACCAACTGAGCTACTGGAGGTCCTTGATAGTCACTGTGTCTATGGTCAGGATAGCTGTGAAGATACTCTGCCCTGAAGATATCTCCACCCTGCTACTAGAGCTGGGAATCGCCAAGGACCTCACAATACGATATTAGGTGCCGATAAGATATGTATTGCGATTCTCAGGATTCTTCCGATTCTATATGTATTGCGATTCGATACTGTGATTTTATTGCGATTCGATGTTCCAAACATATTGCTCACCATATGTCTGCTGCAGCGGGACAACAGAAAGCCATGAGAAAATGAGTTTTGATCAGTCATGGAAATTAAACATCTGAAAATAAATTGTCTCCCTATTTAAAAAGAAGATGGGGAACAAGCTATGAAGGAAAAATACTGGAGTTTTGGTGCAGGTACACCAAACTAGTGCAAAGATATTGTCAAAACAATACAATATATCAGGGGAGCAACTTTGATTTTAGATGTCTCCCGAGTGGCGCAGTGGTTTAAGGCAAGTTCACACCCACTCCGCTGTGCCACTAGAGATCCTGGTTCGTAACCTGGCAGGGGGTCCTCCCTCAGAGGAGCATCTAAAGTTCATTTCCTGCATTTCTACTAGGGCTGTTCCCAACTAAAACAAATCTTGGTCCACCAAGAGTAGTCTTTTAACTAGCTACATAATTAATAGCTACAATTGATTGGTCAAATTTTAAAAGTGTATTTCTCCATATATAGACACACACCCTATGTGTTTTAATAATAGCAACTATGTGTACTGAACTTGTCTGATGATTTAAGCATGCTGTTTTATTAAATAATGAAGACACAAATGACTCAAAAGGGAGCCCGAGATCAAGATAGCCTAACTACGTTTTTACCAATGTTTGCAAATTTATTACAAATAAAAAACATAAATACCTTATTTACATAAGTATTCAGACCCTTTGCTATGAGACTCGAAATTGAGCTCAGGTGCATCCTGTTTCCATTGATCATCCTTGAGATGTTTCTACAACTTGATTGGAGTCCACCTGTGGTAAATTCTATTGATTGGACATGATTTGGAAAGGCACACACCTGTCTATATAAGGTCCCACAGTTGACAGTGCATGTCAGAGCAAAAACCAAGCCATGAGGTCGAATGAATTGTCCGTAGAGCTCCGAGACAGGATTGTGTCGAGGCACAGATCTGGGGAAGGGTACCAAAACAATTCTGCAGCATTGAAGGTCCCTAAGAACACAGTGGCCTCCATCATTCTTAAATGGAAGAAGTTTGGAACCACCAAGACTCTTCCTAGAGCTGGCCGCCCGGCCAGTTGGAGCTCATTTTTCCCAAGTTCATAGTTGTCTTGAACTCACTGAAGTCTGCGATTTCCCAGTTCCGACTAAACAGTTGTTTTGAGCGAGGCAGAAATCATGCTGGATTGACAGCATGGCCAATGTTGAATGTTTATAATTTTAAGCTTGAAAAACAGACCCTTAAACCCAGAATTGGGACCACACACCCACTCCACTGAATAGCAGGCTAGTGATTGCTTTGCAATGCTTGCAGTTAGCCACTGATTCCTTCCAAACCACTCATTGTTGAATTTGCAATTTCCAACTTGTTGTGTAATGTTTATGTCCAATGTCCGATGAGCACATATGTTTATTCTATAATTTCTCTTCATTATTTATCTTCATATGACAAGGATTAAAAAGGATTTGCCAGTAGATTGTTGGCTTGATTCATGATGATGACTGCTAGCTAAGATTTTGAAAGTATGATGTTGACATGATCAGTCCATTCAAAGATATAACATGATTTAACGTCATTTTATCTGTGGCTAATGACCTTGAGCCATCTTGGATGTAACTCTATGGCCAATAACCTTGAGCCTTCTTCTGATGTAACTCTATGGCAGCACCAAAGGGGCTTGAATTTTCGAGCTCAACCCTTAGATTTGGCAGTGACGTAGTGTCCCCATGAGTGACAGAACACTGAGCCAATCACGGTGCAACTAGAGAACATTACCAACCCCTACGCTCCGTATTTTCCGCTGGCTGCCCCACCACCACCACAGAAAGCACTGAGCTAGGCTGAAACACCTGCATTTTGGAGCTGCCTTACTCAATAAAGCAAAAAAGAGACCATGTTTTATTAACCCAATGATTATGATTATTATTATTTTTACATTGTGACACGTATTAATGCCAAAAATAAAATGCAAACCCGCTTTTTTTTTTAGCTAAAAATGTGGGGCTCAAAACAGGTGGGGCTCTGTTCCATACACCATCGCACAACAGGTTGAAGTCAAGATGGGTTTCTTTGCCATGATGCCATCAATGGGTTCCTAAATATGAACAGAGCAATAGACGGCACCCACATCGCCATAAAATAACCATCCAAAACCGAAAAGGCTTCCACTCTTAATGTGCAGATTATAGGTTATGTGATGCGTAAAAGACACTGCTGAATGTAGTGGCAAGGTGGAACGCACAACTCGTTCATTCGGCAGAACAGCAATGTTGGCCTATACACCTACAGGAGGGAGCTGTTGAGGATGGATGGCTTATTGGTGAGTGTTGCCTATTCATTTGAAGTATATTTGCCATTGCTAAAGCAACTTGAATTGTACTAATGGTCCTCTCTTTGTAGCTATGTTTTTATTTTTACTGGTCAAGCAACAACGAGCGAGCCAAATAAAACCTTTTGATTGTACTCCATTTTTGACACTAGCACCTCTATTTCAGTCTCTGCAAAGTTTTTTTCTTAGCTTTTTTTGGTTGCACCGTTGTATTACATGGTACAGCGTTGTATATTCCTCTCAGGCTTTAAAGGGACGATTTTGACCATATATGGTTAATTAGGAGGGTTTTGAAATGCAAATAGCCAAGGTCGTGCACGAGCACTGAGGCAATTGGTATTTATCAATGGTTATCTCATACCAGTGTGCATACTGTATGACGCTCGTAGGGTTGTTTGATAAATCACCCTTTTTCTATGCATATGAACATTCTAAATTCCGTTAGTAAGTAGTATTTTAGAATAGTTTCTACGCAGTATTGTGACCATGGGAGATTTCTATATTTACTCACCTCTCCTTTTGGGCATAAGGTTGCACAGTTTCCTATAGGCCAGCACCAGGTCCACTTTAAAGAGACAGCACGTTGCTACTCCAAGAACAGCCATAGAAAAGACCAGGCAGAGACACACACATGTGTAGAAACCACTGTGAATGGCCAGAAGGAAAGGAAGTGAGGTATGTTATCACATTCTGTGCTGACAGACAGTAGCTGCTAGTCTAAGTTACTGTAACAATAACAGCACCTTACATCAAATCTCTCACTAATGACATGGCCATCGTCCTGTTCAAACAGACTCTTATGGGTGATTTGAAGTCCTTCATGTTACTCAGGAGTGTGTTTGGGATCCTACCTGGTTGGAGCCAGAGCAGCCCTATGTCCGCTGAACACACCAGCTCTATCATTGAGCCTGCCGTCAAACAGAAAACACTCTGAGTCAGCAGCTGTGACATGGCCCAGAAAGACTCAATTACCCAGCAGTCTTCACACCAGATTTCTATTACACACTAATATTCAAGGGAGGAGAGATAGCATTATCTACAAAAAAGCATGACGTCATCATTGCTCACCTGGTTCAACCACAACGGTTTCCTTTCTGGGGTAGGTCACTTGGGGTTACAACAGGACTTTTTCTGCCAATACACAGACCACACAGGTAAGGCCTACAAAACTTAAAAAGTTACAAATCACCTAATTATCACCAAATATGTAAAAAATATATACACATTATACAATTTCACACTTTGTTGCAGCCACAAAAAGTGTGGTGAGAAGAAATATATGTTAATTGAATTTAAATGGAGGTACAACTTTACCTTTGTTAAATTTGAGCTGAGTGCTGTGGGCGGTGGTGTGGTTTCTCCCCTGCAGAGAGAACTCTACCAGGCAGGCGTACATTCCAGCATGGCTCTCAGTAGCATTGATCATCCGGAGCCTCTTCAGACCATCTTCTTCAATGATCTTCTCTCCATACTGGTCGACAGGGCTACAGTCCTGCACATCCCATCAGAGATGCTGTGGGTCAAAGTTAGCTCACGCAATCCTATCTACTTATCCCACAATAGAAATGTCTTTAATGTTTTTTAAGTTACCAATTTTGAGCAATTGACACTCATGACAGGTAAGGCAGTTAGTTCAGCTAAACAACAGTTCAGTCATGACTGTATCTTGTCCATTGTCAGCTGCTATGAATCTGTTACCTCATTACTATGACATTGTAAGACCAGTGGCAGTCGGTGCCGTTTAAGATGAGGAGGATTTTTTAAAATGAGTATTGCCACATTTCTATAACAGCATATTGGATGACTGTCATTCATATTCCATTCACCCAGCTCAATGTAACATCGATAGGTTTAGGCTACTACATTATAATTTTCCCTATACCTATCATGAGGTTGCTACAACATAGCCCAAGAATGAAAGTTTACAATGTAGGTGCACAGGTCGAGAGAAGAATTTGAGTAATCAAAGTGACAGACAGTGACACATTCAATACCGCCTTGCACCTTCTTGTCTGCATCTAGCTGATCTAGGGTGTAATCATTAGTCCAACAGTTGCAAATGACAGTTTCTATTGGACAAATTCAGGTATGTTTATCCCCATTTCGTTCCGTTTGCTTCCGTTTAAGTTTTTTTCTTTTTTTCAGAATCGGCGGAATGAATACACCCCTGATCACACGCAAACACAGTTCACTTTCATAGTAGCCACATACAAACAGCATGAACCTTTTGCTTGTTGTATAATTCCTTCTCGCATCTACGCGCTCTCCTCCTCTCACCTTTTTCCTTCGCTTATGGACTTCAGTGCACAACACATCAGCTGTCTGTGACCAGGCGAAAAAACCTTTCCAATCCAAACCATCATACAGTATCATAACCGCTAACCTCTACACACAGCGCATATCATTGTCAACATATTAGCTAACGTCATAGTCAACATAGCTACTAGAACTAACACGTTAGTAAACCTGCTACAATCATGCAGTACAGTGTACAGCAAGCAGTTTAGCAGTTACACTGGCAAGCCCCGGTGGCAATAAATGTATATAACCAAAAGCTTACCTTGACTTGGAAGAGTTCCAGTGTTGGATAGCCATAGCCAGCTCGCTAACATAGCATCCCTCTTTGTTTGAGCCGGGTGTTTGAGTAGGCTAAACTAGCTTGCTGCATTTGCCAGCTAAGTAAGTGAAAGTGAAAAAAAATACAACTAAATATAGCTAGCTCTCTTTCTCTCTCTTGATTCTCCTTCATTTTTTAAGAAATGAATTTGTTCAAAACTGTTCAACTATTGTCTTTCTCTCTCTTTGAGTCAACTACTCACCACATTTTATGCACTGCAGTGCTAGCTAGCTATATCTTTTGCTTTCAGTACTAGATTCATTCTCTGATCCTTTGATTGGGTGGACAACATGTCAGTTCATGCTGGGTTGAGCCTCCTAGGTTTTGTATTGAAGGAAATGTACCCAGAGAAGGACGGAAACTAGCTGTCCTCCGGCTACACCATGGTGCTACCTTACAGAGTGCTGTTGAGGCTCCTGTAGACATTCATTGCAAAACAGTGTGTTTTAATCAATTATTTGCTGACGTGACTATATTTAGATTATTGTCTAATCACTGAAAATGATGGTCCTCCCCTGAGGAGCTTCCACTGCGTTAAGACAGGGATCTTCAAGCATATTATTATGGTATGTGTGTCTAGTGGGGTGTCTGCCCTAACCTTGAACCATCGGATGTGTGCTGTGGGGTCCAGACGAAGGACATCTTGCTGTCTGCAGAACACCACTTCACTAGTCCCCTGGGATACAGCCCTGTTCTCAGCTGGGACAGGGCCCAGAGACAGCACAAACTCCATCTCCCATGATCCAGTTGGGTACCTGTGTTGTAATACACATGAACATTACATTTACGTCATTTAGCAGACGCTCTTATCCAGAGCGACTTACAGTTAGTGAGTGCATACATTATTTTTTGTATTTTTTTTCATACTGGCCCCACGTGGGAATCAAACCCACAACCCTGGTGTTGCAAACGCCATGCTCTACGAACTGAGCTACATCCCTGCCGGCCATTCCCTCCCCTACCCTGGGCCAATTGTGCGCCGCCCCATGGGTCTCCCGGTCGCGGCCGGCTACAACAGAGCCTGGATTCGAACCAGGATATCTAGTGGCACAGCTAGCACTGTGATGCAGTGCCTTAGACCACTGCGCCACTCCATATGACCAGAGCACTCCATTTACTATTGTAACAGTGAAGTTGAGAATTATTAATGTGAGACGTGAATAGATTTAGGATTTGGAAACCAATCACCCTACTTCAATCTCTGCTTGTGATAGTGGAATTACCTCAAACATTCTTGAAGTCACATTAGGAAGTAAAATAACATATGCTTTAACAAAGGCATTTGCTCAACTATATCCAGTAACATACAGAGGTTTCTTACCTACTCTCACAGATGTAGTGTCCACTATGGGAGGTGTGTAGAAATCATAGAACCTCCCCTCTGACCTCCACCCCAGAAGTCACGTTCAGGGTCTGGTTCCCCCCTCTGCTCCAGGTCACAGTGGTACGGTCCTCAGTGTCATCACCACACTTCAGTTGGAAGAAGTGACCTGCACTGATGTGGTGGGTTTCTATTGCCCCCTGGTGTTCTGGATCACACAGCGAAAAGGTTCTGATTACAGGTTTATGTCAACTCAATATGACTTCATCAATCTAATTTAGAAGAAGCAGCACTTAAAATGAATGACTCGCTGAGAAAACTGAAACCCAATGGCCTGTCAAACAAAGTCAGCTGCATCCACAAACAATCAGCTGTGAACCACCAGTGGGTCCTGACCAGGTCGTGACCTTTTCAAGACACCCCAAGCAGGAAATGAAACTGCTGCTAAGAGTGCTGCAATATCTGTCTGCATGCAGGAGAGAAAGGCAAATCAATGCTTTTGTCACCCCACATCACCTTTATCTGTGTTCTCCTATCATGTAACCTGTAAGCTGTCCTCTATCTGTCACACCTTGATCTGTTTCACCTGTCTTTGTGCTGGTCTCCACCCCCCTCCAGGTGTCGCCCATCTTCCCCAATATCCCCAGTGTATTTATACCTGTGTTCTCCGTTTGTCTGTTGCCAGTTCGTCTTGTCTCCTCAAGCCTACCAGCGTTTTATCCGTACTCCTGTTTTGCTCTAGCCCCTGTTTTCCAGTTTTGACCATTCTGCCTGTCCTGATCCTGAGACTGCCTGCCGTTCTGTACCTTGTGACACTGTTCTGGCCTCCACAATCCCCTGACCTCAACCCAATTGAGATGGTTTGGGATGAGTCAGACCACAGAGTGAAGGAAAAGCAGCCAACAAGTGCTCAGCATATGTGGGAACTCCTTCAAGACTGTTGGAAAAGCATTCCAGGTGAAGCTGGTTGAGAGAATGCCAAGAGTGTGCAAAGCTGTCATCAAGGCAAAGGGTGGCTATTTGAAGAATCTCAAATATAAAATATATTTTGATTGTTTAACACTTTTTTTTTTTACTACATGATTCCATATGTGTTATTTCATAGTTGTAAAAAATCACAATGTAAAAAATAGTAAAAATAAAGAAAAACCCTTGAATGAGTAGGTGTGTCCAAACTTTTGACTGGTAGTGTATATATATATATATACATATATATATATATATATATATATATTACACTGAGTGTACAAAACATTAGGAACACCTTCCTAATATTGAGTTGCACCCCCTTTTGCCCTCAGAACAGCCTCAATTTGTTGGGGCATGGACTCTACAAGGTGTCGAAAATGTTCCACAGGGATGCTGGCCCATGTTGACATCAATGCTTCCCACAGTTGTGTGAATTTGGCTGGATGTCCTTTGGGTGGTGGTCCATTTTTGATACACGGGAAACAGTTGAGCGTGAAAAACCCAGCAGCATTGCAGTTCATGACACACGCAAACCGGTGCGCCTGGCACCTACTACCATACCTCGTTCAAAGGCACTTAAATATTTTGTCTTGTCCATTCACCCTCTGAATGGCACACATACACAATCCATGTCTCAATTGTCTCAAGGCTTTAAAATAATTATTTCAACCTGTCTCCTCCCCTTCATTTACACTGATTGAAGTGTATTTAACAGGTGACATTAATAAGGGACCATAGCTTTCATCTGGATTCACCTGGTCAGTCTATGATATGGAAAGAGCAGGTGTTCCTAATGTTTTGTACACTCAGTGTATATATCGAGAGTGAGAAAGCGAGAGAGAGAGTATGATAAGAGCATGATGCCATCTGTCTCCCATGACAGCAACAGTGAAGGCAAACATACCAGTCAAGCATTAGGCTACATTACATAGTCAAACATAATGCACCATTTCACACACCTAAATTAAAGCCACACCTTTGAAATGTTAATAAAGCCTTGAGAAATTAAAATATGTTATATAGGCCAACAGGTTACTTATAAAAGCTTTATAGCTGCTTAATAAGTGAACATAAGGAACACTGCATATAAGCTAGCTGGATAGCTGGCTAACACTGCATATAATAGCCTACCCTATTTTGGATATAATAAAGATCATAGCAACAGTTGATATAGGAGAAGCCATTAACCACATGTGTTGTTTAACACAGCTGGTTTGCTCAAGTAAATGCATTTCTACTCTATCCAACCTGCCCATTCAAATTGAATAACAATTCAATAATAGAATAGAACCGGATTCAAAAATTAGAATCTTTCAATTTAAATTATTATATAAAATTCTTGCTACCAATAGAATGTTATTTATATGGGGGATACAATCTTCCCAGCTCTGCAGATTTTGCTGCGAAGAGACAGAATCATTAGATCATTTGTTTTGGTACTGTCCATTTGTAGCTTGTTTTTGGACACAGGTCCAGGAATGGCTAAAGGATTGCAATATTTACCTGGAGCTAACCTTGGAGATAGCATTACTGGGTGATCTGAAAAGTCATAGTCAATCGATCAATAATATAATAATACTTTTAGCAAAAATGTTTATTTTTAATTCACAATCTGTAGAAGCAACGAGAATAGAAAGGTTCAGAACTTTTGTAAAACATCACAGTACGGTTGAAATATATATGGCAAATAGAAATCCTATATGGATGGTGTTAAGAGATAGATGGGAGGTATTGAATAGAGTTGAAGGATGGGACTAATAACAAATAACAACAAATAATAACAAAGATAGCTAATAATGTAAGCATACTGTGTCCATAATAAGTATATAGGTTGTATGTTGGGAGCTTTTGGGAAAGAGCACAGTTAGAAAGATATGGCATATAGAAGCAAACCGGATGGACATCATGAAAATGATCGGAGAGGTTGAGAGTAGAAGAAGTTCAGGAGCAAAAAAAAAAAAAAAAGAATATATATGTATATAGAATAGAATTATTGTAAAATTAACTGTGTCCATAAGGTGTAGATAGTAAGTATAGACCGGAAGTAGAGGCCTGGGCATTGTTGTTCACTAATTTACTCCAAGTAGGGAAAGGATGGCGGGGTTGAAAAGTAATAAAGGGGAGTATATATATAAAAAACATGGGGGATCGGAAGTGATGCAGACAATTACATTGATAGAAGATGCAATATTAAGCTGATCCATCCCCCCAAAGAAATAAAAAAATAAAAACAAAAAACAATTCAATAATATATAAGTAATATATAAATAATAATATATAAAATAATATATAAACTATAAAATAGGGCGCAGGTAGCTTAGTGGTTAAGAGCGTTGTGCCAGTAACCGAAAGGTCGCTGGTTCTAATCCCCGAGCCGACTAGTTGAAAAATCTGTCGATGTGCCCTTGAGCAACGCACTTAACCCTAATTGCTCCTGTAAGTCGCTCTGGATAAGAATGACTAAAAAAATAACACAAAGTGACACAACGTCTCATGTCATTCTCCCTCGTTTGAAGAGTGCGCTTTGCTAGCTGCTCTTTCATCCTGACTTACCTTGGCTGTGGGAGATGTGGAGCAACAGAGTCGTGAGAAAACAGAGATAGAACTCCCCCGACATGATGTTCAGAGTCTGAGACAGAAAATTAGACCTAGCATCGCCTTTAAAATGTATCTCTTCCATTTCTGTGAAATAGACTATGAGCGGTCTTTGGCCACAACACATCTCAAAAACAAGGCTCTTGAGAAATGTCCTGTCTTTTAATAAACCAACTCCTCAAGGACTTGTATTATAGGGGAATGAAACCCAGATTACAGAACCGAATAACAAAGTGCATAACAAAACACACAAATGAAAACCCAAGGGATATCCAGCCCCAGTCAGCAGTGAATCCACTTCAGTTGCGGGAAATCCTTTTGTAGGCCTACTGGCATTTTGCCAGAAAATTGCTATAATTAGGCTATAGTCTAAATACAATTGTTCCCTCAAGGCGCTACTCTTAGCTTCTCCACTTTTAGGAGTGAACGAGTCTTTACAACTAACCAGTTTCTTTGTTGAAATGTAGACACCATAAATTATGTTCAAACTTCTAAATTCATTAGTAATTGTTTTGTTGTAAATGTGTTAGTCAAACTTACCTTAGCAATGTAGTTGGATGCTCTCTGCTTTGTTTCTTGTCAGTGGAATGAACACCTCCTCATTTGGCATGTAGCCTATCTATAGGCTCTGGCTTGGCTGAGTTCCCCGACCCGATGCCGTGACCTGGTCTCAGAGCATCTTGTAGTATTCTGTATGTAAATCGAATATACACCATTTAGAATTATATGTTACATTTCCTATGGTACAGTTGAAGTCGGAAGTTTACATACACCTTAGCCAAATACATTTAAACTCAGTTTTTCACAATTCCTGACATTTAATCCTAGTAAAAATTCCCTGTCTTAGGTCAGTTAGGATCACCACTTTATTTTAAGAATGTGAAATGTCAGAATAATAGTAGAGAGAATGATTTATTTCAGCTTTTATTTCTTTCATCACATTCCCAGTGGGTCAGAAGTTTACATAATCTCAATTAGTATTTGGTAGCATAGCCTTTAAATTGTTTAACTTGGGTCAAATGTTTCGGGTAGCCTTCCACAAGCTTCCCACAATAAGTTGGGTGAATTTTGGCCCATTCCTCCTGACAGAGCTGGTGTAACTGAGTCAGGTTTGTAGGCCTCCTTGCTCGCACACACTTTTTCAGTTCTGCCCACAAATTTTCTATAGGATTGAGGTCAGGGCTTTTTGATGGCCACTCCAATACCTTGACTTTATTGTCCTTAAGCCATTTTGCCACAACTTTGGAAGTATGATTGGGGTCATTGTCCATTTGGAAGACCCATTTACGACCAAGCTTTAACTTCCTGACTGATGTCTTGAGATGTTGCTTCAATATATCCACATCATTTTCCTTCCTCATGATGCCATCTATTTTGTGAAGTGCACCAGTCCCTCCTACAGCAAAGCACCCCCACAGCATGATGCTGCCATCCCCGTGCTTCATGGTTGGGATTGTGTTCTTCGGCTTGCAAGCGGCCCCCTTTTTCCTCCAAACATAACGATGGTCATTATGGCCAAACAGTTCAATTTTTGTTTCATCAGACCAGAGGACATTTCTCCAAAAAGTACGATCTTTGTCCCCATGTGCAGTTGCAAACCGTAGTCTGGCTTTTTTATGGCGGTTTTGGAGCAGTGGCTTCTTCCTTGCTGAACGGCCTTTCAGGTTATGTCGATATAGGACTTGTTTTACTGTGGATATAGATACTTTTGTACCTGTTTCCTCCAGCATCTTCACAAGGTCCTTTGCTGTTGTTCTGGGATTGATTTGCACTTTTCGCACCAAAGTACATTCATCTCTAGGAGACAGAACACGTCTCCTTCCTGAGCGGTATGACGGCTGCGTGGTCCCATGGTGTTTATACTTGCGTACTATTGTTTGTACAGATGAACGTGGTACCTTCAGGCGTTTGGAAATTACTCCCAAGGATGAACCAGACTTGTGGAGGTCTACAATTGTATTTCTGAGGTCTTGGCTGATTTATTTTGATTTTCCCATGATGTCAAGCAAAGAGGCACTGAGTTTGAAGGTAGGCCTTGAAATACATCCACAGGTACACCTCCAATTGACTCAAATGATGTAAATTAGCCTATCATAAGCTTCTAAAGCCATGACACCATTTTCTGGAATGTTCCAAGCTGTTTAAAGGTGCTGTCAACTTAGTGTATGTAAACTTCTGACCCAATGGAATTGTGATACAGTGAATTATAAGTGAAATAATCTGTCTGTAAACAATTGTTGGAAAAATGACTTGTGTCATGCACAAAGTAGATGTCCTAACCGACTTGCCAAAACTATAGTTTGTTAACAAGACATTTGTGGAGTGGTTGAAAAACGAGTTTTAATGACTCCAACCTATGTGTATGTAAACTTCCGACTTCAACTGTATGTATTAATTTGTGGATGTCCATCACCCATTTCGTATGACATGTTACGAATTGCAGAATTTGCAAAACTTATGATATTTTACAAATTTGCAAAAAATAATGATATGATACTAATTCTAGCTAGGTGGCTAACGTTAGCTAGCTTGCTAACGTTAGCTAGGCTAGGGTTTAGGGTTAGAGTTAAGGTTAAGGTTAGGGTTAATTTTAGGAGTTAGGTTAAAGAGTTAAGGTTAGGTTTAGGGGAAGGGTTAGCTAAAAGGGTTAAGGTTAGGGTTAAGGGAAGGGTTAGCTAAAAGGGTTAGGGTTAGGAGAAGGGTTAGCTAACATGCTAAGTAGTTGCAAAGTAGCTAAAAAGTGGTAAGCAGTTGAACAGTTACTAATTAGCTAAAATGCTAAAGTTGTCCGTGATGAGATTCAAACTCGAAATCTTTGGGTTGCTAGATATTCACGTTATATGTCCACCCTGACCAACCACCCTACCTTTGTTTTTGCCTTAAGTAACCATACAAAACATAACATATCATACTAATTTGAGTGTCCCCGGATTTACATTTACTATGTTACGTCTAGTCCATGAGACCAGGCCGGACACTTTTAACCTACAGTACCTGACTACTAGGCCTGCTTTTGTCTCAGGAGTGCATGTTATGCCTGGTTCCATTACAAGCCGCCCACCAAGCACGTACTCTACTTTGCGCCACCGCCACTGGGCATTTGTGAGGTTAGAATTGATGCATCTAAACTTGGCCTAGTAATAAATTGAAATGTGAAGTGTAAATATTTTAGAGGAGCAATTCTTATCTAAAAAGTGGGATAAATGTTAGGTCTACTGATAAAAACAAACATGCCTTGTAAAGGTTTAATTATCATGTCAATGTATCTTTATAGGCCTATATATTTAATCAATATTTCACATCCTATGGACTTTGAAATCAATATAAGTCAACTCATTAACACTGTTTAATTGAACCACTACTAGAATGAACCATTTGATTATTTCTCATATGAACTTCACTTAAACTCCACTTGACATCAGTTAAAATACTTTTGAAAGTCACAGCTAAAGGCCTACTTGTATGAAGGCTAGCCATAACAAAAGAGCTGGCACACAACCAACTTCTGCAAATATCACACCCTTTCTGGGAAGTTTCTGGGAAGTTTCAGGGAACACTACAATAACGTGCTTAAATATATCATATAAGGTATTTGTTAATAGTCAGCTCACTTTTTATATAAATGTAATGTTTTAATTGCTTTGGTGCAATTTTCACAAGTATGTGGCACATATTCACAAATCTAAGCACATTTTCAATTGACTAAGTACAACACACAAAATCATACAGTCACTTTTTCACCAAACTTGATCTGTGTTTTATCTAGAAATACATGTTTCACATTGCAATACATGTTCATATAAAGTAATCGCCTCTCACAATGCAATGCTCACAGTACTTTTGATATGATTATTTTCTCTTTTGTTAAAGTACATTTTACTATTACTTAATCTGACTGCTCTTAATTGATGATCATTTAAACGTTTGGTAAACCTATAGGTTTGACATGTAAACTGGTTTGTCTACTACAAATTTTAAGAACTACATAATGAACATCTGTGTCTGTAAAGTAGAAACATAAAAAGTATGATATACTGTATACTTAAATGTATTGCTATGATGATGACTATTATGATTTTATTTCATAAGAAATTGTAAAACATCTGATATTGATAAGCTCTGAGATGTGGGTCCTCTGTGGCTCAGTTGGTAGAGCGTGGCGCTTGCAATGCCAGGGTTGTGGGTTTGATTCCCATGGGGGACCAGTACGAAAAAGTGAAAACAATTATCCACTCACTACTGTGAGTCCCTCTGGATAAGAGTGTCTGCAAAATGACAAGAAATGTACTGTATTTACAAATAAAAGTTTATTGGTTGTGTACTCAGATTAGCTGATGTTACAGTTGAAATGCTTGTGTTTCTAACACACATACCTTATACACAAGCAGACTCCTGTACATGCATACTCACAAACAAATGCACACAGCCAACACTGGTGTCCCATGTATATAGAGACTGCTGAAGTTGGGGGCCACCAGAGTGCAGTCCAACATGGTGGCATCGCCGGAGTCAATGGTCCTTACAGAGTTCTGCACACAAACACAAAGAGTTAATAGAGTGAAGACAAACAGGGACCATTTGATGACCACTGTCTTATTTAATGACGCCCCCACTTGAAGAAAAACATATGTTGGGGGAAATTATGATGCAAACAAAATGAATGTAAATAATGCAATTATACTGTGTGTCATATAAGTGAGTTTTTACAGAGATGGTCCCTTTAAAAATAGATCTGCTAAACCTTTCAGAACACCAAGAAACATGCACACAGATATTTGCGGTGTTGCTGTATCAATGACTGTAATTCCATCAACACCCACTAGAAGTCAGAGTTGAGTCATCACAAAGTGAAGGACCATGTTTCATTTCATAGTAGAGCCGTTAAATTGATCCAGTTTAGGTAATTCAAACAGTTGATTGATTAATGGCTGACTAGAAGTCCTTGGTAAAGTATGTCCTACTTACATGTACCTCCTATTGTCTTGAAGCTGCCAGTGAGACAGAGGAATGAGAAGAGGACACAGTCCCTCATAATCAGAATGTATCAATCTCTTCTTTTGTCCAGAGAGAAGAAGTTCCACAAGCCACATGATGACTAGCATCTCACACATATTTAGTCATGGCACACCTCAAGGGTTCTAAAGGGCTCAAATCTAGTTAAAATGAAAAGTATGTCACAAACACTAACACAAGTATCTGATGTTGATTCTGCAGATGCCAGCTGTTATTCACCTTGCAACATTTATTTTAGACTAAACCAGAGATTAACTTTCGCCCCCAAGCAAATTTCCAGGAATGTGGCATCCAGATTATTTATTTTATTCAATATGTGAGAAATCCTAAACTGGAGATGCATTCCAATTGAGGATTCAACCCAATATCCTTTATGAGTGAGCTATGATGCTATGCGATACAATGAGGAAATGATTATCATGTGTACATAGACGAAGTCGACTAAACCCGGGGTCATAAACAGAATTCATGTGGGAATAATTTCCTCAAAGGTTTTCTTTTTTTGGCAATGTTGTTCCTTTCTGTGAACAGTTCAGAGACGTGTTTGGCATTGATAATATTGTAACTGGACAAAAGTTATTATCCCATTCACAGGGCAAAATGGAAGGCTGTTCCACAAGGTTTTTTTTGTCAGTCAGCATTGCCATTCATTGATGCTGAACCTCTGCTGTGACCCATGAACAAATACATCTACATCTGCACAGAAGAGATACAAAAAACATATGTCAGTTTTAGGATAAGGGGATTCATCTTCTGAATGCATCTAAAGTAATGATCTCTTATTTGAATTACTTACCCAATACTTAAAATCTTCTGACTCCACCCAATCATCCAATGACATTAGAATGATTTCGCAATGCGTTGCAATACAAGACTGGCAATTCTCCTGAGCAGTGTTGTTGGCCAGATTATTAAACTTGAATTTGTCGATACCTCAGGGGAAATTATCAATTTATTGGAATGTTCAAGTACTTAAGTTATTTGAATGGTATCACCTCCATGCAGCTGTTCCTCCTGTTGCATCAGCTCCAACTAGATCTCCTGAGTCTACTGGTGCCTGAAAGCATGGAGGTTTGCAGTGTGTGTGTGTGTGTGTGTGTGTGTGTGTGTGTGTGTGTGTGTGTGTGTGTGTGTGTGTGTGTGTGTGTGTGTGTGTTGAGCTCCAAGATAGAGTTTCTGCAGTTACAGTTCTCTCCTTCAATCTGGGCAGCAAAGCTATAAATGAGTGAATTTGAAAGACTAGCTATATTTTGCCTTTCATTCATTCATTCATTCGTTCATTCATTCATTCATTCATTCCCACTTTTTCTTCCCCCATTCCCCATATCATGGCTGTTGGTGTGCAGCACAGAAGAGGCTAAATCACTTTGATGGTGAGCATACGACATTGCTTTAACTGTAACAATGTCAGTAATTGATCTAGTAATTGATCTTGGTACATTGTCTGTTAAATTCGCTAATCTGATGATACAATACATAAAATATTCACTGTTTGGTGCAAATGGCAGGCATTTCACTTCAATCACAAGCAGGAGCGTCCTGCACCCCAAAAATCTGAGGGGGCACAAAGTACGTGAGGATGGCTGGGGGGTAGTCCAGAGAGGAGCTATGTCCCCACATCTGTAAATTGGAGAATTGTGCATTTTTCAAACACCTGAAACAGCTTTTTCCTGCAATCTAGAGCCATAATCATTATGCTTAATTCGATGCAAACAATATGTAAATGTTTCTGCAAATCTAAGCATACCTCTTGAGCTGTCTGTATCCTCTTGACTGGTGGTTACTTTTATAAAGAAACGAAAAATGATTCTCTGCATCTCTGCATCAATCTGGGTAAAATATTTAAAGGAATGTGAGTCATTTAGTTATTGTTTGCTTTTCTAAAGACTACCAACCCTGCGAGCAGGCATGCCAGCTAAGATAATTAGACAAGCTAGCTACTCTAACCTGATTGATAGCCTGAAATGGCTTCTTGGGAGCTAGTTATGAGGTTGAGCGATTGGGAACAACTTCATAAAATTGCTAAGTGGCTAGTAATATTAGAGAGAGAGAAAAAAACTAACAAAAAAATATTTTATAAAAAAACTATATTTTTTATTTTTTTTATTACAGGACAAATCTGACATGGGGCATGACGCCTCTGATCACAGGCTATAAATGCAAGCAATGCCCCTTTGTGAGGATCTTTCATCCCCCGTGATAAAGAATACTGCCTTGCCCCCAGAGCACAAAACAGAGGGAAACAGCTCAGGATCTCTGAGCACCATACAAATCTAGCAGTGACAGTCATCTGACAGTTTGAGATTGGCACCCCTAGCTACGCTCAGTAACTGTATAGAGGAGGATCTGTGTTGATATGCAGCATGAAAGAGGCTAAAGGAACAACACGTCCATATAGGCATTTGACTGCTCTTTTTACAATCATGTTGCAGGTGTGAAATGATCTGCCAAATGTCACTTTTCACATACTTTCAAACATGAATAAGCCCAGATTTGATCAGATCAACCTTTCTCACACATTATGTGGTTGAATGAATGGAAAACTGCTACTGTAGATGTTGAGTGGAAAGCTAATCTATGCTTCCTCATTGTTGCCTATTTCTCAGTACATTTTGGCATAATTGTTTGGTTACTTCACCAGACCTCCATTTTGGTTAGATGTATAACCTGTTTATTTAGCTAATAATTTCTGAACATTGAGCATAAATTACAGTATACATAAGAAGTCAATCAGATAAAGTATGTTAATCATTTTCATAGCCTAAAATAAGTACTTACAAATGTTTGATTGTTTGCTGTCATGTGTGAGATTTTTATCTTGCTTAGTTTGACAAAGTGCTTTAATTACAATAGTGTTTCTAGTTTCCTGCCACCTGGTCTCTGCCAGTGGCTGGAGGGAGTGGGGTCAGAGATACTGGCTATAATGACGAGATAATTATGTCTCCACCCTAACAATGGGATTCGTTGTCCACAGAGTGGAACAGTGGGCTTTCAAGTTCCTGCCTATTCCTCTCTTTGGTTTGGTGGATACATCTCGCTATCTGAACACTTTTTTGAATATTAGATGAGTGGTGTTGAAGTCAATTGCCTAAATTCAATTGCATAGACCATCTCGAATTTCAACAGGGACAACTGTTTTTTCCAAAGTTGCCAGGATGTCACGTATATCAGTACACTCTAAGCATTAAGAAACTTCTAGTACATCAAATAAGCCTCACGTATCAAAATAGCAATTCATTTTTATCTTGACTAAATTCGACACTCTCTCATTGGCCCCCGTACAAAAACTCTTCACTTTCTTAATAATTAATGCTCTGCTTAACGTGGACAGATTTTGGGCGGAGTAAACCATCTTGCTTCGCCTCTTCCTCTCTGGTAGGGTGAAGTTGGCCCTAGATGCTGTTCTTGGATCAGTTTTGCATTTCCCCCAGTAATGGTTAAGTTTAGGATTGGTGGAGGGGAATCTGATCCTAAGGGAAACTTCACCCCAGAGCGTGGCTGTAGGGTATGATCAGGTGTAGAGCTTTATGGTATTTGAGATTAGAATAAAAAATGTCTGCCTGTATTTGTAGGGATTCGTTGGGCTACTATGAGCCCTAGGGTTAGTCAGGACTGATTGTCAGTCTTTCTTTTCATTTCACTAGTTTTTTTTAAATCAGCTACCTATTTACTTTGAGCCTGGTCTAGCATTTTGTTTAATACATCCCAGTGAGCACTGTCAGACGCCAACGTCCATGGACGTCTAAAATATATAATTTTGCTCACTGGGATTGTACATTTTGTAAATACCTCCACCTGCTCCAATGCCCATGTATTCATACTCTGTCTGTGTTTGCTTTTCTTGCTCCTAACCTTTTATTAATCCTTGTGTATTTTGACAGGAGCGCTGGCCCCTTGCAGGCTTATCTGCCTCAAGGATATTCCTCTACTGTAGATGTCACCCTGGGTCTGAGGTAATACTGAACCATATCATCATACATCTCTCGTCTCCTTTTTGTACTCAGGCAAAAACATAACTGTTTCAACTTTGACCTGGACATGTATTATTATGTGGGGATTTACTTTCTGGAGTGTATTGATTTAATGTGAGAAGCCATTAGCAGCAGGGACCACTGAGCTAGGCTCCAGCCACCTTAGTCATAGACTGTTCTCTCTGCTACCACATGGCAAGCGGTACCGGAGTGCCAAGTCTAGGTCCAAAAGACTTCTCAACAGCTTCTACCCCCAAGCCATAAGGCTCCTGAACAGCTAATCATGGCTACCCGGACTATTTGCACTGTCCCCCCCCCCACCCCCACCCCCACCCCATCTTTTTAAGCTGCTGCTACTCTGTTAATTATTTATGCATAGTCACTTTAACTCTACCCACATGTACATATTACCTCAACTACCTCAACTAGCCGGTGCCCCCGCACATTGACTCTGCACCGGTACCCCCCTGTATATATAGCCTCCCTACTGTTATTTTATTTTACTTCTGCTCTTTTTTTCTTAACACTTTTTTGTTGTTGTTTTATTGTTGTTGTTAATAAATGCATTGTTGTTTAAGGGCTGTAAGCATTTCACTGTAATGTCTACACCTGTTGTATTCGGCGCATGTGGCCAATACAATTTGATTTGATTTGATTTGATTTGTATGTCCTCTACTCAGTCCCAGAAACATTTGTTATCTTTAAATCTGTTTGAGCCAAATGTCACCTCTGTCAAATTGAAATGTAGTCCTCCGTGCTGTTCTCATATTAAAGTCATGTATCACAATTTCCATTTGCACAGTTATTATACTTTGTCAGTGCTAAACATGTAATTGTTCTTCAGAGCAGATCTCTCCTGAACATTTCCTGTCGATACTAATAAGAGATCAATTGTTTAATTTCATATTTTATTCATGCACCGGTTTGTAGAACATTATTCTAAATGTTTTTGTTTTTACTGTGGTTAATTATACCCTGTATTGAGTTCATGTCAACAACATCTAACGGTAATTCTGAGGAATAGAAGCCATTAGTGAGTCATTACACACTGCAGTTTGCTCGCAACTTATTTTTGTGTAGAGTAATTACTTTATTTTCAAATGGATTACATCCACATATTTAGTTCCCACTTTCTCTATTATCTCTTGGATAAAGCCACTGAAGCGGGTCTAGTTCCATCTGTTGTGCTTTGTCATAGTTACTGTCTGTATTGGATGTGTTACTTAAAAGGGTCTACTTCCTGTTTCTTATGTTTCACACACCCTCCTTTACAGAGCACATTACGTCTTCATAAAGTGGCCTGTGTGCTCTGTTTTATTTCTACTGCTGTTCACGTTGAATAGTACATGCATCGTTGCTGGCATGAATTTATGAGTGAAATAAAAAAAATAGCTTTTAGGTTGCAAGCATATTGTAGTTCCCTTTTAATGCTGACCCCACTGAAGCAGCCACTCATTTACATTTTCAATTATTTTTTACAAATGCCTGAATGAGGCTATTAAATGCAGCTGAGATTTGAATCTTGGTGCCATAGGTAAACAGACGTGGCCCAGATTCCTTTGGTTTTGATATGACAATACGGTATAAAGATTTCAAAAGGTACCATCCTAAGATTATGCAAGCCAATTTTACTCCCATTGACAATCTCTTTACCTGAGGAAAATGGCTTATTGCTGACAAATGCATTTTTTACGAGGTTATCTCAAGGTGTGGCGTTACAGTTTTGCTTTGAAATAAGAACGGCACCATAGCTATAACACATTCCATTCAGTGTGACAGTATAAAGTATATCAGGAAACTCTGTGCTTGGCTGGGCTGTGTTGGTTTCCAGGTGCCAGTATGTCATCATTTCCTCTCAGGGCCAGTCTTAATTAGAAAACAGAAACACTGCAGGCTGCTGCCAATGGGGACTGAGTTCATTCCAAACCCACAGAACATTGCTAATACTCTTCCCAGGACTGGGACAGAAACCATACATTCCTATGGGGTCTGTATGAGTGAGCATGTGTGTATTTGGAGGAGGCGTGGGTGGGGAGACGTCACATCTCAGTGTGTGTGTGTGTTGAGTGTGTGCCTGTGTATGTGTGCATACATAGATGTGTGATGGGCAGTGTCCATGTCATAGTTTCAGTGTCCTTGTTATTGTTTCTGTGATGTGTCAGGAGTAGCTTAAAAGGCCTCAGTTCATAGGTCATCCTGTGTACTCCGCTGCAGATCTAAACAGAAGTGACATGCCTGTGGTATATTTACGGGTTCTCGCCCTCTGTATCCCCAACTCTCTCTGAACTACGTTATACTCTACTTCTGAATTCAGCAACAGCTCACTTTTGACATGTGCCCTCTTTGTTCACAGACCCATTCCATGCAGAATGAAACTATTTAATGCATAGCCACTTCTGTATGTTCTCCCAGTTTGGGTTTTTAGTGCTTCAGAGAGCTGCATGGCAGAAGTCCGTTTTTAGGTCAGTGCTCTTGTACTTTCTGCATTGCTCAGACTCTGGGGATTCAGAAATCACTGATGGGAGTTGTGCCGCTGTCAAGCAAAGCCTCTTTCAGGTTATGGGCGGCAGGTAGCTTAGTGGTTAAGAGCGTTGTGCCAGTAACCGAAAGGTCGCTGGTTCTAATCCCAGAGCCGACTAGGTGAACAAATCTGTCGATGTGCCCTTGAGCAAGGCACTTAACCCTAATTGCTCCTGTAAGTCGCTCTGGATAAGAGCGTCTGCTAAATGACGTAAATGTAATGTAAATGAGTCAGGTTTGTCCATCAATGTCCTCTTCTCTACTGCTGAGACTCAGTAAAGAGCCCCCCAAGACTGTGTATGTCCTGAGTCTCGACGTTTGTGTACCATTCATGTAGGCCTATTGATTTATCTTATTTTTTATAGCTGGCAACATTAATGTGATGTAAATGCTGAGTACTCAGATACATGAATATTACAGAGGGTATTGACTAAATATAGTATATGTACTGTAATGGTTGTGTCTTATTTTTCTCTCAGGCATGTAGACCTTTAAATGTATTACCCCAGTAGGCTAATCGAAATTGAAATGTCATTAAAATATTGGTAATTATTTCATGTTTAATTTGATTGTTACAAGGAAATCAATTTGTCCCAATTATGCTAACATTATGCAAATAATTTGTGTATTTATGTTCAGTGTTTTAGTACTAGGCACTTCCCCTGCGTGTCACCGTCAGTAATTGCATTGATTCAAGGTAAATTAAACACTGTCTGATTATTTCACTACAAATTGATGACAACAGCAGCAAGTCAATATATCCATTTCCAAATCTAATTGGAATTTGGAGTACATTTGTGACCGCTATCTCAGGTAGGCAGGCTTGCAGGCAGAGCCAGTGTGGCTGGTTTGGCCAAGCCAGCTAAGAACAGCTTGTTATCTGTGTCTCATAATGAGAAGAATCAAGTGGATTCCTCTACTTCTGTGGCTCTCCCTTCTAGAATACATTGTCAATGTTTGTGTTCTCCAACTGAAACACTCTCAGCTTTTGAAGCTCCATTCGTCATCAGCGCACGCACCAATCCGCTTAACAATGTGTGTCTGGGTGATGTTTCCATGGAAACTGTGTTTACTGCCCGGCTGTGTTCTAAAGATGGTACCAAAGTGATAACGGAGCCAGTCCTGTAAGTGGGGTGTACTGAGAGTAGGACAATGTAACAGGTGGATCCAAATGAATGCACACAAACCAATGATTGTATTTGTCTTTGCTAGGTTTTAATTTGATCAGTTGTAACATTTCTCCTTTAAATAAGATGAGAACTGATAATCAATTAAGATTATCAAACATCAGGTTTTATTTTTGAAGGTAAGGTAAAACAACTAATTAGGGAGAGCATTGTATTCAGCATTGGAACTGAAAGAAGTGAATACTTCTAATAGAAGAACTGGATGTCTGTGTCTCTATTAGTCCTGTCACCATGGTTATTGTAACTGGCAGATTTAAAAAGGAGGGGCGCTGGGTAGTGAGAGCTGGTGAGTGCCAATTTAGATAGAAGCAAATTAGAAATTAAAGTTGACCTTGTGGCCATACAGTATTAGTGTGGAGAGCCAATTGTAGCATTAAAAGGGCTAACAAATGCCATTATTTATCTTCCCTTCCTCACAATGTGGATTTCACTGGCACGTTGCCCAAACCTGGACACCACGAGATAGTTTGCCTTTTTAAATGACTCTTACCAAGGGGAACCTTTGTCATTATAATTGCTTAATTTCCTCCAATTGTATCCATCCCCTAACTTACAATGTAGCAGTAGCGGTTTGCACACAGTTCTTTTTGTGCAACCGTGAGTTAGAGTTACAGTGTTATGTTGTGTTATGCCAATACATTTTCATCTTGTTCACTGCCAGTTCTGAAGCCCCTTCAAGGCTAACATACATGCAAATGCAATATAAGAGCTATATTAGTCATTCCATTATGAACCTAATCCATTTCGTTATGCTGGTGTCAGAAGTGGGATAGCAATACCTCGAACAGATGGATGAGCCATGTTTAGATTATAGACATCAAAAAGGCGATTGATTCAATATTGAACTACTTTAGAGTGTGGTGAGACTTTAAAACAAGCTGAAGACAAATTAGGTGATTTAAACTGGGATTTAAACGGTTTCAGTCCTCTCTATAATATAACGCAGGTGAAGCAGAATAGGTTCATTATTGCACTAGTAGAAAAACATGTTTGTCAGTAGACTTCTCTGTTTAAACACTGATGCTGTTCCCACATGCTTCAAGATGGCCACCATTGTTCCTGTACCCAAGAAAGCAAAGGTAACTGAACTAAATGACTATCGCCCTGTAGCACTCACCTCTGTCATCATGAAGTGCTTTGAGAGACTAGTCAAGGATCACATCACCTCTACCTTACCTGTCACCCTAGACCCACTTCAATTTGCTTACCGCCCCAATAGATCCACAGACGATGCAATCGCCATCACACTGCACACTGCCCTATCCCATCTGGACAAAAGGAATACCTATGTAAGAATGCTATTCATTGACTATAGCTCAGCATTCAACACCATAGTACCCTCCAAGCTCATCATAAAGTTCGAGGCCCTGGGTCTGAACCCCGCCCTGTGCAAATGGGTCCTGGACTTCCTGACGGGCCGCCCCCAGGTGGTGAAGGTAGGAAACAACATCACTACTTCGCTGATCCTCAACACTGGGGCCCCACAAGGGTGCGTGCTCAGCCCCCTCCTGTACTCCCTGTTCACCCATGACAGCGTGGCCAAGCACTCCTCCAACTCAATCATCAAGTTTGCAGACAACACAACAGTAGTAGGCTTGATTACATTTTTACATTTTACATTTTTGTCATTTAGCAGACGCTCTTATCCAGAGCGACTTACAGTTAGTGAGTGCATACATTTTAATTTTATTTTTCATACTGGCCCCCCGTGGGAATCGAACCCACAACCCTGGTGTTGCAAACGCCATGCTCTACCAACTGAGCTACATCCCTGCCGGCCATTCCCTCCCCTACCCTGGACGACGCTGGGCCAATTGTGCGCCGCCCCATGGGTCTCCCGGTCGCGGCCGGCTACGACAAAGCCTGGATTCGAACCAGGATCTCTAGTGGCACAGACCACTGCAATGACGAGACCGCCTACAGGGAGGAGGTGAGGGCTCTGGGAGTGTGGTGCCAGGAAAATAACCTCTCACTCAACATCAACAAAACAAAGGAGATGATCGTGGACTTCAGGAAACAGCAGAGGGTGCACCCCCCTATCCACATCGACGGGACCGCAGTGGAGAAGGTGGAAATCTTCAAGTTCCTTGGCGTACACATCACCGACAAACTGAAATGGTCCACCCACGCAGACAGTGTGGTGAAGAAGGAGCAACAGAGCCTCTTCAACCTCAGGAGGCTGAAGAAATTCGGCTTAGCAACTAAAACCCTCACAAACTTTTACAGATGCACAATTGAGAGCATCCTGTCGGGCTGTATCACCGCCTGGTACGGCAACTGCACCGCCCACAACCGCAGGGCTCTCCAGAGGGTGGTGCGGTCTGCCGAACGCATTACTGGGGGCAAACTACCCGCCCTCCAAGACACATACAGTACCCGATGTCACAGGAAGGCCAAAAAGAATATCAAGGACATCAAACACCCGAGCCACTGCCTGTTCACCCCGTTATCATCCAGAAGGCGAGGTCAGTACAGGTGCATCAAAGCTGGGACCGAGAGAATGAAAAACAGCTTCTATCTCAAGGCCATCAGACTGTTAAAAAGCCATCACTAGCACATTAGAGGCTGCTGCTGCCTATTGAAATCACTGGCCACTTTAAGAAATGGAACACTAGTCACTTTAATAATGTTTACATATCTTGCACTACTCATCTCATATGTATATAGAGCATTCTATTCTATAATATTCTACTGTATCTTAGTCAATGCCACTCTGTCATTGCTTGCCCATATACAGTGAGGGAAAAAAAGTATTTGATCCCCTGCTGATTTTATAAGTTTGCCCACTGACAAAGAAATGATCAGTCTATAATTTTAATGGTAGGTTTATTTGAACAGTGAGAGACAGAATAACAACAAAAAAATCCAGATAAACCCATGTCAAAAATGTTATAAATTGATTTGCATTTTAATGAGTGAAATAAGTATTTGACCCCCTCTCAATCAGAAAGATTTCTGACTCCCAGGTGTCTTTTATACAGGTAACGAGCTGAGATTAGGAGCACACTCTTAAAGGGAGTGCTCCTAATCTCAGCTTGTTACCTGTATAAAAGACACCTGTCCACAGAAGCAATCAATCAATCAGATTCCAAACTCTCCACCATGGCCAAGACCAAAGAATTCTCCAAGGATGTCAGGGACAAGATTGTAGACCTACACAAGGCTGGAATGGGCTACAAGACCATCGCCAAGCAGCTTGGTGAGAAGGTGACAACAGTTGGTGCGATTATTCGCAAATGGAAGAAACACAAAATACAAAAAAACACAACAAAACACACAAAAACAGGCAAAGAGTCAATACAGGACTAAGATTGAATCGTACTACACTGGCTCTGACGCTCGTCGGATGTGGCAGGGCTTGAAAACTATTACAGACTACAAAGGGAAGCACAGCCGCGAGCTGCCCAGTGACACAAGCCTACCAGACGAGCTAAACCACTTCTATGCTCGCTTCGAGGCAAGCAACACTGAAGCATGCATGAGAGCACCAGCTGTTCCGGATGACTATGTGATCACGCTCTCCGTACCGATGTGAGTAAGACTTTTAAGCAGGTCAACATTCACAAGGCCGCAGGGCCAGACGGATTACCAGGACGTGTACTCCGAGCATGTGCTGACCAACTGGCAAGTGTCTTCACTGACATTTTCAACATGTCCCTGACTGAGTCTGTAATACCAACATGTTTCAAGCAGACCACCATAGTCCCCGTGCCCAAGGACTCTAAGATAACCTGCCTAAATGACTACCGACCCGTAGCACTGACGTCTGTAGCCATGAAGTGCTTTGAAAGGCTGGTCATGGCTCACATCAACAGCATTATCCCAGAAACCCTAGACCCACTCCAATTTGCATACCGCCCCAACAGATCCACAGATGATGCAATCTCTATTGCACTCCACACTGCCCTTTCCCACCTGGACAAGAGGAACACCTACGTGAGAATGCTATTCATTGACTACAGCTCAGCATTCAACACCATAGTGCCCTCTAAGCTCATCACTAAGCTAAGGATCCTGGGACTAAACACCTCCCTCTGCAACTGGATCCTGGACTTCCTGACGGGCCGCCCCCAGGTGGTAAGGGTAGGTAACAACACATCTGCCACACTGATCCTCAACACGGGGGCCCCTCAGGGGTGCGTGCTCAGTCCCCTCCTGTACTCTCTGTTCACCCATGACTGCATGGCCAGGCACGACTCCAACACCATCATTAAGTTTGCCGACGACACAACAGTGGTAGGCCTGATCACCGACAACGATGAGACAGCCTATAGGGAGGAGGTCAGAGATCTGGCCGTGTGGTGCCAGGACAACAACTTCTCCCTCAACGTGACCAAGACAAAGGAGATGATTGTGGACTACAGGAAAAAAAAGAGGACTGAGCACGCCCCCATTCTCATCGACGGGGCTGTAGTGGAACAGGTTGAGAGCTTCAAGTTCCTTGGTGTCCACATCACCAACGAACTATCATGGTCCAAACACACCAAGACAGTCGTGAAGAGGGCACGACAAAGCCTATTTCCCCCTCAGGAGACTGAAAAGATTTGGCATGGGTCCTCAGATCCTCAAAAGATTCTACAGCTGCACCATCGAGAGCATCCTGACTGGTTGCATCACCGCCTGGTATGGCAACTGCTTGGCGTCCGACCGCAAGGCACTACAGAGGGTAGTGCGTACGGCCCAGTACATCACTGGGGCAAAGCTTCCTGCCATCCAGGACCTCTATACCAGGCGGTGTCAGAGGAAGGCCCTCAAAATTGTCAAAGACTCCAGCCACCCTAGTCATAGACTGTTCTCTCTGCTACCGCACGGCAAGCGGTACCGGAGTGCCAAGTCTAGGTCCAAAATACTTCTCAACAGCTTCTACCCCAAGCCATAAGACTCCTGAACAGCTAATCATGGCTACCCGGACTATTTGCACTGCCCCCCCCACCCCATCCTTTTTACGCTGCTGCTACTCTGTTAATTATTTATGCATAGTCACTTTAACTCTACCCACATATACATATTACCTCAACTACCTCAACTAGCCGGTGCCCCCGCACATTGACTCTGCAACGGTACCCCCCTGTATATATAGCCTCCCTACTGTCACTTTATTTTACTTCTGCTCTTTTTTTTCTCAACACTTTTTTTTTGTTGTTGTTGTTTTATTTCACTGTAATACACCTGTTGTATTCGGCGCATGTGACCAATAAAATTTGATTTGATTTGATTTGATAACTGTCAATCTCCCTCGGCCTGGGGCTCCATGCAAGATCTCACCTCGTGGAGTTGCAATGATCACGAGAACGGTGAGGAATCAGCCCAGAACTACACCGGAGGATCTTGTCAATGATCTCAAGGCAGCTGGGACCATAGTCACCAAGAAAACAATTGGTAACACACTACGCCGTGAAGGACTGAAATTCTGCAGCGCCCGCAAGGTCCCCCTGCTCAAGAAAGCACATATACAGTCCCGTCTGAAGTTTGCCAATGAACATCTGAATGATTCAGAGGAGAACTGGGTGAAAGTGTTGTGGTCAGATGAGACCAAAATTGAGCTCTTTGGCATCAACTCAACTCGCCGTATTTGGAGGAGGAGGAATGCTGCCTATGACCCCAAGAACACCATCCCCACCGTCAAACATGGAGGTGGAAACATTATGCTTTGTGGGTGTTTTTCTGCTAAGGGGACAGAACAACTTCACCGCATCAAAGGGACGATGGACGGGGCCATGTACCATCAAATCTTGGGTGAGAACCTCCTTCCCTCAGCCAGGGCATTGAAAATGGGTCGTGGATGGGTATTCAAGCAAGACAATGACCCGAAACACACGGCCAAGGCAACAAAGGAGTGGCTCAAGAAGAAGCACATTAAACTGGTGGCCAACTACAAGAAACGTCTGACCTCTGATTGCCAACAAGGGTTTTGCCACCAAGTACTAAGTAATGTTTTGCAGAGGGGTCAAATACTTATTTCCCTCATTAAAATGCAAATCAATTTATAACATTTTTGACATGCGTTTTTCTGGATTTTTTTGTTGTTATTCTGTCTCTCACTGTTCAAATAAACCTACCATTAAAATTATAGACTGATCATGTTTTTGTCAGTGGGCAAACGTACAAAATCAGCAGGGGATCAAATACTTTTTTCCCTCACTGTATGTATTCTTAAATCCCATTCCTTACTAGTTTTGTGTGTATTGGGTATATGTTGTGAAATTGTTAGATATTACTTGTTAGATAATACTGCACTGTCGGAGCTAGAAGCACAAGCATTTCGCTACACCCGCTATAACATCTGCTAAACATGTGTACATGACAAATACATTTGGATTTGATTTGATTTGATTTGAATGGTAATATGAAGCGACTGCATGTCTTGAAAGATTTCGGTTGTAAAACATAATTCTCCCATTATGTCTACATGGTCATGTTTTTCTTTATTTGCTGTACTTTTATCTTCACTCTTTTTATTTTATTTTAGCAGAGCAGAAGATCCGGGAGATGGCCACGACAGCGGTCATCCAGCCATCCAACGGCCCTTGGCTAGCCCCTGTAGTCCTTGTCAAGAAGGAGGACAGCTCTTGGTTTCTCTGTGTGGACTACAGGCAGCTGAACTATGTGACTAGGAAGAATTCCTATTCCCAGGGGGTGCGCAAGACGAGAACCACCCCCCTTCTCTTCAAAGCGACATGCTCATCGAACAGTCCAATCAGACTTTGGCGATACATCTGGCCATGCTCAACTCAAACCACCAGAAGGACTGGGACCAACTTCTGCCATTGGTCTTTTGGGCTTACTGGTCAGCACTGCAGGTGTCCACTGGCTGCACCCTAGCGGCACTGATGTTTGGCAGATAACTAAACACTACAGTGGATTTGTCCTTTAGAATACCTCCTCAACCTTCAGCAGTGCTTGGACACAGGCCATAACTTCGCACACTGTGTCGCTTGACGGAAAGCATGGTCAAAATTACCCTGTGAGGTCCAAGGACTTGGCCTCTCATTAGGACTCATCATAAGGTATCAATCAATCACATTTATTTTATAAAGCCCTTTTTACATCAGCAGTGCTATACAGATACCCAGCCTAAAATCCCAAAAAGGAAGCAATGCCGATGTAGAAGCACAGTGTTAGGTGTAGAAGCACAGTGTTAGGTAAGGGGACATGTGAGATGAGTTCACATTGAACAAAGATTTCTATTCTATCTAGCCTACCAGGTATGACAACATCCTCCCTGTCTCCATGACAATGTGTTTGTAGGAAATAAAACAAATATCCCACTGGGCACAGACATCAGTTCAACGTCTAGTTTTGATTTACATTTGGTTGAGTTGTCAAATAATGTGAATTCAATGTGAAATCAACAAAACATTTCACTGTGTCATTGGATTTAGGTTAAAAGTTGAGTGAAAAAAGGACGGAATTCCTTTATGTTGATGACTTTTTTCAAATCCAATCAGTTTTCCATGTTGATTCAACATCATTACATTGAATTTGTTGGTTGAAATGACGTGGAACAACGTTGATTCAACCAGTTTTTGCTCAGTGGGATGATGCCCAGAGAGAGACACACATGGTGCTGCAGGGCTGACTCTGCTCATTTTTCTGTCACATCATGAAAATGCTTTCTAGCAAACTGACAGCCACAAGTACATACAATACTGTACTCAAGCTTTCCACAGACTGTCACGGATTCTGCCGAGGCTGCTCCTCCTCCTTGTTCGGGCAGGCTTCGGCGTTCGTCGTCCCCGGAGTACTAGCTGCCACCGTTGAATGTTTCTATGTTTGATTGCTTTTGTCTGTCTATTGCACCTGTGTCCGTTTGTGTCTGATTATGTGTTCTATAAGTTGCCTGTTTTGTATTGGTTAGGTTGTGTGTTGTTTTTCGCATGTCAGTTAGTGCTGCGTGTTTGCTCTGTTTGTTGTTTTGGAGTTTACGCACAGTTTGCGTAATCGCTCGCCTCTGTGTGTTTTGAGGCCGTTTATTGTATTTTGCCTAGTGGTTTACTAGTAAACTTTGTTGGACTAAGCTTCGGTGTCCTGCGCCTGACTTCCACACCACACTTACATCAGCCCTTGACAGAACAACACACCATTATGGAGTCAGCAGGAGCAGCGGCGGCACCCAAGTCGCTGGAGGATCGGATCAGCGACCAAGACACCATGATCCGGCAACTTGGGGCCGCCATGAACGAGGTGTCCAACACTCTATGCCGGTTGGTTACGGGAGAGGTGCCCACGCCTTCGCACACCTTACCATCACCATCGGCCAGTCCTCCTCTCCCAGCACCGGAACCCAGTGGCATTCGGCTCTCGCTCCCGAGGGCATATGATGGTTCTGCAGCCGGGTGTCAGGGGTTCCTCCTGCAGGTGGAACTATACCTGGCCACCATACACCCGGTGCCCTCGGGATACGAGAGCGTCTCCGCCCTCATCTCCTGTCTATCCGGCAAGGCGTTGGAGTGGGCCAACGCCGAATGGAGGGGGAATAGACGCCGCTACCATCACCTACGCGGAGTTCTCCCGCCGCTTCAGGACTGTGTTCGATCATCCACCTGAGGGGAAGGCGGGCGGGGGGAGCGTCTGTTCCACCTCCGACAGGGGAAGAGGAGTGCACAGGAGTTCGCCCTGGAGTTCCGGACTCTAGCGGCGGATGCGGGGTGGAATGAGAGGGCCCTCATCGACCATTACCGGTGTAGCCTACGAGAGGACGTTCGTCGTGAGCTGGCCTGCAGGGACACCAACCTATCCTTCGACCAGTTGGTGGACATTTCCATCCGTCTCGACACCCTGCTGGCTACCCGCTGACGTCCCCGAGTGGGGGTCGTCCATTCCACCCCTCCAGCACCTCCCAGCCGATTCCCATGGAGCTCGGGGTGCTGGCGCTAGGGAGAGGAGGAGAGAGAACCCGAGGGGGGCGTCCCTGCACCAACTGTGGCCGTGGAGGACACACTGCGGCTAGGTGCTGGGGAGGGTCTCCTGGGAGAGGGGACAACAGGTCACGCACCCGGGGAGTCATTTCAGGTGAGTAGGCGCCCCACTTACCCAGAGCTCTCTGTTGGTCACATGAGTATACCTGTGAGATTTCCACAGGTGGCACCTCATTCCCAGCATAAGGCGCTAGTAGATTCAGGCGCAGCTGGGAATTTTGTTGATCGTGAATTTTGTTATAGGCTAGGAATTCCCCTTCGGCCGGTAGAAGTCCCTTTCCCCGTTCATGCCCTAGACAGCCGGCCGCTGGGGTCGGGGTTGATCAGAGAAGTCACAGCACCACTTAAGATGACGATGCAGGGGGGTCATGAGGAGATCATTCAGTTTTATCTGATCAACTCTCCTGCGTATCCCGTGGTGCTGGGGCTTCCCTGGTTAAGCGCCCATGATCCTACCATTGCGTGGCAACAGAGGGGCTCTTATGGAGTGGTCTGCCCAGTGTGTAGGGAAATGTCTAGGTGTTTCCTTAGGGGCGACCTCGGTGGAGAGTCCGAACCAAGTGCCCGCAATGCGCATTCCCCCTGAATATGAGGATTTAGCACTTGTGTTCAGCAAAACTAGGGCAACACGGCTACCACCTCATAGACAGGGGGATTGTGCGATAGATCTCCAAACAGGAGCGGCACTTCAGCGGAGCCGTGTGTATCCCCTGTCTCAAGAAGAGACAGCGGCTATGGAGACTTACATAGCCGAGTCCTTGGCACAGGGATACATCCGGTCCTCCACTTCCCCGGTTTCCTCGAGTTTCTTCTTTGTGAAGAAGAAGGACGGGGGTTTGCGCCCGTGTATTGATTACCGTAGTCTCAATCAGATCACGGTTAAGTACAGTTACCCTCTTCCTCTGATTGCGACTATGACGGAGTCATTACGCGGAGCGGTTCTTCACAAAGTTGGATCTCAGGAGCGCGCACAATCTGGTGCGCATTAGGGAGGGGGATGAATGGAAAACAGCATTTAGCACCACCTCGGGTCATTACGAGTATCTGCCATGCCATACGGGTTAATGAATGCTCCTTCAGTCTTCCAATCCTTTGTTGACGAGATTTTCCGGGACATGCATGGGCAGAGTGTGGTAGTATACATTGACGACATCCTAGTGTACTCTTCTACCCGAGCCGAGCATGTAGCCCTGGTGCGCCGAGTATTGAGGAGGCTGTTGGAGCATGACTTGTATGTTAAGGCAGAGAAATGCCTGTTTTTCCAAGAGTCCATCTCCTTTTTGGGTTATCGATTGTCCGCGTCTGGTGTGAAGATAGAGGTTGACCGTGTGTCGGCCGTGCGTAATTGGCAAACTCCAACCACTGTAAAAGAGGTGCAGCAGTTTTTGGGTTTTGCTAATTACTACCGGAGGTTTATCCGGGGCTTTGGACAGGTGGCAGCTCCCATTACGTACCTGCTAAAGGGGGGTCCGGTGCGTTTGCAGTGGTCAGCTGAAGCGGACAGGGCATTTGTTAGACTGAAGAACCTGTTCACTTCGGCTCCGGTGCTGGCGCATCCGGACCCCGCTTTACCATTTCAAGTTGAGGTAGACGCGTCCGAGGCCGGTATTGGGGCAATCCTGTTGCAACGGTCCGGCACGCCACCCAAGCTCTGCCCCTGTGCGTTCTACTCTAAGAAGCTCAGCTCGGCGGAGCGTAATTATAACGTAGGGGACAGGGAGCTGTTGGCTGTAGTCCAGGCCCTAAAGGTGTGGAGGCATTGGCTTGAGGGGGCTCAACACCCTTTCCTCATTCTGACTGACCACCGTAACCTGGAGTACATCCGGGCAGCTAGGAGATTGAACCCTCGTCAGGCTAGGTGGAACATGTTCCTGACCCGGTTTGTTTTTAAGATCACATACATCCCAGGGTCCCAGAACGGTAAGGCAGACGCCCTGTCCCGGCGGTATGACACAGAGGAGAGGTCCATCGAGCCTACTCCCATACTGCCAGAGTCTTGTCTGGTGGCTCCGGTGGTGTGGGAGGTCGATGCGGAGATCGAGCGGGCACTGCGTACCGACCCTACTCCCCCCGAGTGTCCTGTGGGGCGGACATACGTTCCGCTCGAGGTTCGTGACCGCCTTATTTATTGGGCTCATACATCACCCTCCTCTGGACATCCAGGTATTGTCCGGACAGTGCACTGCCTTAGCGTGAAATACTGGTGGCCAACGTTAGCTAGGGATGTGAGGGTTTATGTCTCCTCCTGCTCAGTGTGCGCCCAGTGTAAGGCGCCTAGACATTTGCCCAGGGGAAAGTTACATCCCCTGCCGCTGGGTCGGCGGTTTGTGGGGCCCTTTAAAGTCCTGAGAAGATTGAACGAGGTGTGTTACAGGTTACAACTGCCTATTGATTACAAGAATATTAACCCCTCGTTCCATGTGTCTCTTCTCAGGCCGGTGGTAGCTGGCCCACTCCAAGAAGATGAGATAGGAGAGACCCCTCCGCCCCCTTTGGACATCGAGGGGGCCCCGGCGTACAGGGTCCGGACCATCTTGGACTCGAGGCGCCGGATGAGTGGTCTCCAGTATCTCGTGGAGTGGGAGGGGTACGGTCCGGAGGAACGGTGCTGGGTGCCTAGGAGGGACATCCTAGATCCATCCCTCCTGACTGAGTTCCACCGTGGGCATCCCACGCGCCCGGGTCCGCGTCCTCCTGGCCGTCCCCGAGGCCGGGGTCGGCGCACGGCTGGAGCCGCGCGTCAAGGGGGGGGTACTGTCACGGATTCTGCCGAGGCTGCTCCTCCTCCTTGTTCGGGCAGGCTTCGGCGTTCGTCGTCCCCGGAGTACTAGCTGCCACCGTTGAATGCTTCTATGTTTGCTTGCTTTTGTCTGTCTATTGCACCTGTGTCCGTTTGTGTCTGATTATGTGTTCTATAAGTTGCCTGTTTTGTATTGGTTAGGTTGTGTGTTGTTTTTCGCATGTCAGTTAGTGCTGCGTGTTTGCTCTGTTTGTTGTTTTGGAGTTTACGCACAGTTTGCGTAATCGCTCGCCTCTGTGTGTTTTGAGGCCGTTTATTGTATTTTGCCTAGTGGTTTACTAGTAAACTTTGTTGGACTAAGCCTGACTTCCACACCACACTTACATCAGCCCTTGACACAGACACACAACAGCTGTTCGAAAAAGAACTGTGTCTTATGAAAATATAACATGATCTTAATTGCTCTTCAAGACCAGAATACGATCAAGTAATACAGTGTAGGCGTATGTCTTCATGCAGATACTGTATATGATTGATTGAAAGTAAGTATCCTCCTGTGTGGCGCAGTGGTCTAAGGCACTGCATCGCAGTGCTAGCTGTGCCACTAGAGATCCTGGTTCGAATCCAGGCTCTGTCGTAGCCGGCCGCGACCGGGAGACCCATGTGGTGGCACATAATTGGCCCTGCGTTGTCTAGGGTAGGGGAGGGAATGGCTGGCAGGGATGTAGCTCAGTTGGTAGAGCATGGTGTTTGCAACGCCAGGGTTGTGGGTTCAATTCCCACGGGGGGCCAGTATGGAAAATAAAATAGTGTACTCACTAACTGTAAGTCGCTCTGGATAAGAGCGTCTGCTAAATGACGTAAATGTAACGTTTGAGAAAAGTGATGATATTATCCAAACAAACGCTCCAGGACCTATAAAGGTAGGGTAAAGAAAATTATTTCACAGATATATTTAGTTGTCCATTGGCTCTGACCAGTGGACAGCCCCAGCTCTGTGGAGTGAAGCCAGGCATAGCAACCTTTCTTCACTAATCAGAGCTTACTGGGCTGTCTCCTGGACCTGGCCTGATAGACTAGATCAATGTCCTGTCAGATCCTACCCTTCAATATCCCATGTCACTGGGCTCCCCACAGGAATGACCTGCCATCTCACAATATCCAGTTTGTCTAGTATTTACCTGGTGTTTCGTGGGTGGCAATTGGAAGCGATTCAACAAAATGTGTAATTACCTGGTGTCACATCGGTACCTAGAGGTGTTTGTTTTCATAGGGGGAGACTATATTTACTTCAAAGACAAGTAATTGTAGGCCTCACAAATGTTGTATCCATGTAATAATTCTGTATGCGGTAGCTGTATGGCTCTGGTATTGGGCTTCAAAATGTAGGTTTTCAATATGTTTCCATAACTATGAACAATTAGACTGGTGCATTCAAAACAACATTTCAAGCTTATAATAATTATGTGGCGATACATTTAGTGAGGCTTATAATTGTTTGTCAAGTAATAATAGTTCCAAAATAGCTCCAGTAGTTTGTGGGGGTATTTTTTAAACTCTAATTTGTTTAAATTAGCATTAGTGATTATATACAGAGATAGGATCTTAATTTGATCACCCTGCGTTGCAGGAAATGTCCTATTCAGCAGGAAATGTAAACTTGTAGTGTATGCAAGGTTTAAAAAGGCTTCTAAAGTTTGTAATTTCCGCTTAAACATTTCAGACTTGATTTACCGTAACTAAAATACCCCTACAAAATGTCCATTAATTATAATCGATAAAATAATTCACATTTCCTGTTGCTGCAGGTTAATTTTCCTGCTGTGAGAAAATTATCAAATTAAGATCCTACATTTGTATGAAGATTATTAAATATAATTTCTGCAGTACTATCAAAATAAATATACTGATCATGAATGGGCTCAAATTCTGAGAAAATAATGAGTCCAAATATCCAGAGAATCCTCTGAATAGTCTGCATAACGTCTGATCTATTTATCTACAGGGGCTTGCGAAAGTATTCACCCCCCTTGGCATTTTTCCTATTTTGTTGCCTTACAACCTGGAATTAAAATAGATTTTTGGGGGGTTTGTATCATTTGATTTACACAACATGCCTACCACTTTGAAGATGCAAAATATTTGCCCCCCCCTCCCCCAAAGTCAATACTTTGTAGAGCCACCTTTTGCAGCAATTACAGCTGCAAGTCTCTTGGGGTACAGTGGGGAAAAAAGTATTTAGTCAGCCACCAATTGTGCAAGTTCTCCCACTTAAAAAGATGAGAGAGGCCTGTAATTTTCATCATAGGTACACGTCAACTATGACAGACAAAATGAGAATTTTTTTTCCAGAAAATCACATTGTAGGATTTTTTATGAATTTATTTGCAAATTATGGTGGAAAATAAGTATTTGGTCAATTTCAAAAGTTTCTCAATACTTTGTTATATACCCTTTGTTGGCAATGACACAGGTCAAACGTTTTCTGTAAGTCTTCACAAGGTTTTCACACACTGTTGCTGGTATTTTGGAAAATAAGTATTTGGTCACCTACAAACAAGCAAGATTTCTGGCTCTCACAGACCTGTAACTTCTTCTTTAAGAGGCTCCTCTGTCCTCCACTCGTTACCTGTATTAATGGCACCTGTTTGAACTTGTTATCAGTATAAAAGACACCTGTCCACAACCTCAAACAGTCACACTCCAAACTCCACTATGGCCAAAACCAAAGAGCTGTCAAAGGACACCAGAAACAAAATTGTAGACCTGCACCAGGCTGGGAAGACTGAATCTGCAATAGGTAAGCAACTTGGTTTGAAGAAATCAACTGTGGGAGCAATTATTAGGAAATGGAAGACATACAAGACCACTGATAATCTCCTTCGATCTGGGGCTCCACGCAAGATCTCACCCCGTGGGGTCAAAATTATCACAAAATCCCAGAACCACACGGGGGGACCTAGTGAATGACCTGCAGAGTGCTGGGACCAAAGTAACAAAGCCTACCATCAGTAACACACTACACCGCCAGGGACTCAAATCCTGCAGTGCCAGACGTGTCCCCCTGCTTAAGCCAGTACATGTCCAGGCCCGTCTGAAGTTTGCTAGAGTGCATTTGGATGATCCAGAAGAGGATTGGGAGAATGTCATATGGTCAGATGAAACCAAAATATAACTTTTTGGTAAAAACTTAACTCGTCTTGTTTGGAGGACAAAGAATGCTGAGTTGCATCCAAAGAACACCATACCTACTGTGAAGCATGGGGGTGGAAACATCATGCTTTGGGGCTGTTTTTCTGCAAAGGGACCAGGACGACTGATCCGTGTAAAGGAAAGAATGAATGGGGCCATGTATCGTGAGATTTTGAGTGAAAACCTCCTTCCATCAGCAAGGGCATTGAAGATGAAACGTGGCTGGGTCTTTCAGCATGACAATGATCCCAAACACACCGCCCGGGCAACGAAGGAGTGGCTTCGTAAGAAGCATTTCAGGGTCCTGGAGTGGCCTAGCCAGTCTCCAGATCTCAACCCCATAGAAAATCTTTGGAGGGAGTTGAAAGTCTGTGTTGCCTAGCGACAGCCCCAAAACATCACTGCTCTAGAGGAGATCTGCATGGAGGAATGGGCCAAAAATACCAGCAACAGTGTGTGAAAACCTTGTGAAGACTTACAGGAAACGTTTGACCTGTGTCATTGCCAACAAAGGGTATATAACAAAGTATTGAGAAACTTTTGTTATTGACCAAATACTTATTTTCCACCATAATTTGCAAATAAATTCATTAAAAATCCTACAATGTGATTTGCTGGAAAAAAAATTCTCATTTTGTCTGTCATAGTTGACGTGTACCTATGATGAAAATTACAGGCCTCTCTCATCTTTTTAAGTGGGAGAACTTGCACAATTGGTGGCTGACTAAATACTTTTTTCCCCCCACTGTATGTCTCTATAAGCTTGGCACATCTAGCCACTGATATTTTTGCCCATTCAAACTGCTCCAGTTCCTTCAAGTTGGATGGGTTCCGCTGGTGTACAGCAATCTTTAAGTCATACCATAGATTCTCAATTGGATTGAGGTCTGGGCTTTGACTAGGCCATTCCAATACATTTAAATGTTTCTCCTTAAACCACTCGTGTGTTGCTTTAGCAGTATGCTTAGGGTCATTGTCCTGCTGGAAGGTGAACCTCCGTCCCAGTCTCAAATCTCTGGAAGACAAACAGGTTTCCCTCAGGAATTTCCCTGTATTTAGCGCCATCCCTCATTCCTTCAATTCTGACCAGTTTCACAGTTTCCCAATTCTTCCATATGTTTGGGGAGTCTCCCACATGGCTTTTGGCGAACCAAACGTGTTTGCTTATTTTTTTCTTTAAGCAATGGCTTTTTTCTGGCCACTCTTCCATAAAGCCCAGCTCCAATCTCCGCTGTAGAGCTTTGCAGCTCCTTCAGGATTATCTTTGGTCTCTTTGTTGCCTCTGATTAATGCCCTCCTTGCCTGGTCCGTGAGTTTTGTTGGGTGGCCCTCTCTTGGCAGGTTTGTTGTGGTGCCATATTTTTATAATGGATTTAATGGTGCTCCGTGGGATGTTCAACGTTTTGGATATTTTTTTTATAACCCAACCCTGATCTGCACTTCTCCACAACTTTGTCCCTGACCTGTTTGGAGAGCTCCTTGGTCTTCATGGTGCCGCTTGCTTGGTGGTGCCCCTTGCTTAGTGGTGCTGCAGACTCTGGGGCCTTTCAGAACAGGTGTATATATACTGAGATCATGTGACAGATCATGTGACACTTAGATTGCACACAGGTGGACTTTATTTAACTAATTATATGACTTCGGAAGGTAATTGGTTGCACCAGATCTTATTTAGGGGCTTCATTTGACATTTTAGTCATTTAGCAGACGCTCTTATCCAGAGCGACTTACAGTTAGTGAGTACATACATTTTCATACTTTTTCATACTGGCCCCCCGTGGGAATCGAACCCACAACCCTGGCGTTGCAAACGCGTTGCTCTACCAACTGAGCAAAGGGGGTGAATACATATGCACGCACCACTTTTCCATAATTTATGTTTTTTGATTTCACTTCACCAATTTGGATTATTTTGTGTATGTCCATCACAAGTTGTAACGCAACAAAATTGGAAAAACGCCAAGGGGATGAATACTTTTGCAAGGCACTGTATCTCTCTCTCTCTCTCTATATATATATATATATATATATATATATATGTGTGTGTGTGTTTTATTGTCACATACACCAAGTTGGCTGGATGCCCTTTGGGTGGTGGATCATTCTTGATACAGATGGGAAACTGTTGAGCGTGAAAAACCCAGCAGTGTTGCAGTTCTTGACACAAACCGTTGCACCTGGCACCTACTACCATACCCCCTTCAAAGACACTTCAATATTTTGTCTTGCCCATTCACCCTCTGAATGGCACACATACACAATCCATGTCTCAAGGCTTAAAAATCCTTCTTTAACCTGTCTCCTCCCTTTCATCTACACTGATTGAAGTGGATTTAACAAGTGACATCAATAAGGGATCATAGCTTTCACCTGGATTCACCTGGTCAGTCTGTCATGGTGTTCTTAATGTTTTGTACTCTCAATATGAATCATGCATTCTTGCAGAGTTTAGTCAATTAAATGCAGTTTATACATGAACCTCTGTGTATACAGTGCATCTGTGATATGAGTCATTGTTTGACTGTTCTCACCATGACAAATGACATGTGGGCAGGAAGATTTGCCAGCTGGCTAAAACCGCCACTTTTACAGAAATGTTTATTAATGTGCACTGTCACTGTAAAAATCAACGTAAAAAAGTGAGGACTCCAGACACTGATGTTGAATAATGAAAGCAGTGTTGGCTCTGTTACTGCATTGAGTTTAAAAACCTACTGTAGTACATGACATCTGTCACGATTTAAACTGAATATGAACCCAAATGCAGACAACTACACCGAGCCAGAGAAGGTTTAACAGGTTTATTTCAAAGTTAAATTGTCCAGGTTTCCAAAAATAGGGGAAGAGCAAGTCCAGGTCTACAGGGAGGGTAACAGATCCAGGCTTCTGAGCAGGAGTGGTACCGTAACGTCCTAGTGTCCGTGGTGAGTCCAAATGTGAGGTCCAGTAGTGGAAAGCAGGATGGTGGTGGCAGGAGTGAAGCGGAGGCAGGAGTCAGGTTCCAATAATCTGTGGCATAGGAGAAATATAAATAGAACAGGCCAAAAACACAAAGAGCGAAAACAAGCAGGTTGAGTCAGCAGCGAGACTAACATGGTCGTCTTGACTATGATCTGACGATGAGTGGCAAGTTTGACCGGGTCTTTAAGGCTGAGGTGATTATGGTGAATGAGCTGCAGCTGGAACCCTGAC